>NC_135445.1:19585987-19598487 GCF_051991255.1 Vanacampus margaritifer | reverse complement strand
CTGAAGTGTTGGAATTTGTTTCTTTATCATATTTTTAACTTGCAGATAATGTAAAAAAATTCCGTTTGTTATTTTGTATTTTTGGAGCAAGGATGTATATGATATAAACATATTATCTGAGAAGAGATGGTGGAGATGTGTAATTCCTTTCTGCTCCCACACACCTAAATAAAATGATTGGTTGTTAATTCGAAAGTCGGGGTTATGCCATAGGGGAGAAAGCCCACAGGGCTCCACTTGGGCTTTTGTCATTTCTAATGCCTTCCACCAAGCAGTCAGGGTGGCGGAAATCATTGGGTTTTTAAAACAATTATGTCGCTTAATTGATGTTGTAATAAAGAGTAAATCTAGAAGTCTGAGGTTATTACAATCCTTCTGTTCTAGTTCCAGCCAACAGTTAGTATCTCTGTTGGGTTGTGCCCATAGAACGATATATTGTAGCTGGTTGGCTATATAGTAGTACATAAAATTTGGTGCCTCTAGACCACCTTTGGATTTACTTTTCTGAAGAGTAGATAGACTAATCTTTGCTTTTTTTTTTATTCCAGTAAAATTTTGTAACGGCTGAGTCCAACAACTGGAACCAGTAAGCCGTAGGTTTAAATGGAATCATTGAGAAAAAATAGTTTATTTTAGGTAAAACTTTCATTTTAATGGTGGCTATTCGTCCTATTAAAGAAATAGGAAGATTATTCCAGCGTTCCAAGTCACTATGAATGTTATCCAGAAGTGGAGAAAAGTTTAGATTAATTAAATCAGTTAATTTAGGTGAGATTTTTATGCCTAATTATTTTAAATTACCTATAGGAAATGAGTAGTGTGGGTCCTGGCTTGCAGGGTTCCATGAATTTTCTGTAATAGGTAGAAGTGTTGATTTTGTCCAGTTGATAGAATAATCTGATAACTGTGAGAATTTAGTTATTAAGTTAAATACTTCCCCTAACGAAATCGCCGGGTTTTCTAAATAAAGTAAAATATCATCGGCATATAGATTAATTTTATGTTCTGTTACCCCAGAGTGAATTCCTTGAATCCTTCTTTCCTGGCGTATGGCTATTGCAAGTGGCTCAATAAATATTGCAAATAATAAAGGGGATAGTGGGCATCCCTGTCTTGTCTTCTTATATATATGTATGTATATGTAGGTGTATGTATCTATATATGTATGTATGTGTATATATGTATGTATATATGTACTGTATATATGTATGTATGAATATATATACTGTATATATGTATGTATGAATATATATACTGTATATATGTATGTATGAATATATATACTGTATATATATATGTATGTATGAATATATACTGTATGTATGTATGTAAATATACTGTATGAATATATACTGTATGTATGTATATATACTGTATGTATGTATATATACTGTATGTATATATGTATGTATATATGTATGTATATATGTATGTATATATACTATATGTATGTATATACTGTATGTATGTATATATACTGTATGTATATATACTGTATGTATGTATACTGTATGTATGTATATATATTGTATGTATATATATTGTATGTATATGTATGTATGTATATGTATGTATGTATGTATGTATATATATGTATGTATATATACTGTATGTATATATACTGTATGTATGTGTATATATATGTTTGTATGTGTATATATATATATACTGTATGTATGTATACATACTGTGTGTATGTATATATATACACTATGTATGTATATACATATACACACTATGTATATATATACTGTGTATATACAGTATATATATATATTGTGTATGTATATGTGTATATATATATACTGTGTATGTATATGTGTATATATATATATACTGTATGTATGTATATATGTATATACTGTATGTATGTATATATATATGTATATACTGTATGTATGTATATATATGTATACTGTATGTATGTATGTATATATATGTATACTGTATGTATGTATGTATATATATGTATACTGTATGTATGTATGTATATATATGTATACTGTATGTATGTATGTATGTATATATATGTATACTGTATGTATGTATATGTATGTATATATATATACTATGTATGTATATGTATGTATATATATATACTATGTATGTATATGTGTATGTATATATATATATATATATACTATGTATATATGTGTATATATGTATATACTATGTATATATGTATATATGTATATACTATGTATATATGTATATATATATATACTATGTATGTATATATATATACTATGTATGTATGTATATATATATATACTATGTATGTATGTATATATATATATACTATGTATGTATATATACTATGTATATATATATACTATGTATATATATATATATATATATACTGTGTGTGTATGTATGTATATATATATACACACTGTGTGTGTATGTATATATATATATATACTGTGTATGTGTGTGTGTATGTATATATATATATATATATATATATATACTGCGTATGTGTATATATATATATATATATAGTGCGTATGTGTATATATATATATATATATATATACTGCGTATGTGTATATATATATATATATATATATATATATATATATACACTGCGTATGTATATATATATATATATATATATATACACTGCGTATCTATGTATATATATACTGTGTATGTGTATATATATATATATATATACTGTGTATGTGTGTATATATATATATATACTGTGTATGTATATATATATATACTGTGTATGTATATATATATATACTGTGTATGTATATATATATATACTGTGTATGTATATATATATATACTGTGTATGTATATATATATATATGTATATACTGTGTATGTATATATATATGTATATACTGTGTATGTATATATATATGTATATACTGTGTATGTATATATATATGTATATACTGTGTATGTATATATATATATATGTATATATATATATATACTGTGTATGTATGTGTATATATATACTGTGTATGTATATATATATATATGTATATATATATATACTGTGTATGTATGTGTATATATATACTGTGTATGTATATATATATATGTATATATATATATACTGTGTATGTATGTGTATATATATACTGTGTATGTATGTATATATATACTGTGTATGTATGTGTATATATATATACTGTGTATGTATGTGTATATATATACTGTGTATGTATGTGTGTATATATATACTGTGTATGTATGTGTATATATATACTGTGTATGTATCTGTATATATATATATATATATATATATATATATATACTGTGTATGTATGTGTATATATATACTGTGTATGTATGTGTATATATATACTGTGTATGTATGTGTATATATATGTACTGTGTGTGTGTGTATGTATATATATATATATATGTACTGTGTGTGTGTGTATGTATATATATATATATATATGTACTGTGTGTATATATATATATATATATATGTACTGTGTGTATATATATATATATATATATATATATATATATATATATATATATACTGTGTGTGTGTGTATTGTGTGTGTATATATATATATACTGTTTATATATACTGTGTGTGTGTGTATATATATATATATATATATTTGCAGTGCTGCTCAAAATGTTTGTGAACCTCTTGAGCAATTGTTTCAACCTGATTTTGTTGTTCAATCAATTTTATATGAAATAAGAGGTTTAGATCTTCTTTTTTTTATCAATTGTGTAGTCAAAACTAACTTAAAAATAGTTTTTTGGTCATTCATGTAGGCGCAAAAGTAAGTGAACCCTGAGCTGCATTGCTTAAAACAAGCAGTAGGATCAAGTAGGACACATTGGTAGCTAAACTGACCACTGAAATGGACCAATGAAATGAGAGGTTTAGCAAAGAAATTGTGCATCACTGACTGTAACAGGGACAAAACCACGTCACTTTAGTCTTACCCAGGTTAACCCATACAGGTCAGTCATGCTGGGAGGAAGAGGAATCTCAGGGGACCTCAGGAAGTGGGTAGTGAAAGCACATCTGTCTGGGGAAAGCTATAAAGTCATCTAAAAAATTTAGCTTCATCATTCCACTGTGAAGCAGATCATCTGCAACTAGAGAACACTGAAAATTACTACAATCCAGCCTAGAAGTGGTTGACCTTCTAAAATATCAGCAAGAACCACAAGACAAATGCTAATTCAGGTGAAAGCCAACCTGGGCATCACATCGAGGGATTTGCAGACCTATTTTGCTGCATCTGGTACACATGTGCATGCTTCAACAATCAGAAGAAAAGTCAATCGACAAGGCTTTCATGGAAGGTTTGCTAGGTAGAAGCCTCTGCTCCCAAAAAAAAAGATCAAAGCTGCCCATCTCATTTTTGCCAAGAGAGTACCTGGACAAACCTTTTGGACCAAAGTTTTTTGGAAGTCCCTTCTGTGGACATATGAGTCCAAAATTCAACTATTTGGTTACAACTAAAACAGTCATGTTTGGTGAAAAGTCAACAGTGCATACCTGCAGAAGAACCTTCTCCCTACAGTGAAGCAAGGGGGTGAAAATGCTGAATTCTGGGGTGGATTTTCATCCTCGGGAGCTGGACAACTCCACATAGTTCAGGGAATCATGAATTCAGAGGAATATTGTGAAATCCTGGATCATAACCTGAAGCCGTTCTTTGTGAAGTTACAGCCTGGCAGACGATGGCTCATGCAACATGACAATAATCCAAAGCATTCCAGCAATACCACCAATGAATGTCTGAAGAACAAGAAGATTCATGTTCTGGATGTGCCCAGTTAAAGTCCTGACTTAAATTCTTTCAAAATACAGTGGCGCGGGACCTGAAGCGGGCAGTTTATGCTAGACGTCCATCTAACCTCTCATTTGGCAGAATTTTGCAAGGAAGAGTGGCAAAAATCCCTCAAAGTAGATGTGAAAGACTGATAAGTCACTAAAGGTTCACATAGTTTTTGCACCCATGAAATCTGAGTTTTTCTTAAATCAACAACTTTTGCTCAAGAATGAATGACAATATTATCATTCTTTTTGTTCAAGTCCATTATTTTCAAAGTCAGCATTGTAGCTTGGGGTATGACTAAACATTTAATAAGGTTATTTTAATATTTTATACGCGTGTGTACGTGTATATGTTGAATGAATGTTTTATTTCCATTTATAATAATTTTTTGTATTTAATTTTTTAATTATATTTTTACTTTTATTCATTTCTTTATTTTAGTAATTTCTTTATTTTAGTAATTTCTTTATTTTGGCAGTTTTGGTTCTCCATCAAAAGGAACTTCTGCTTTGAGATTATCGTCTTGTTCCAGCAAGAATGTTTTAATACGTTTTTAACCACATTTTTAATTTGGGTGTTGAACTAAAACAGTGTGGATTCTCCGCTTTAAAAGGCGTTCCGAATAATCCAAACCATATCACATCATGTGTCAAACGTGATGAAGTGTTCGCTCACTCGAGTGATGAAGTGCTGATGAAGGTAACATGATGAGGTTTATAGTTGTAATCTGTTCACACAGCCATATCTTAAAAACTGGTTGGATGGCATTTAATATTTCTGACAATAATGGAGGTCGCTGCATAGAATGTGTAATACTAATACATTTAAAAGAATTACAAATTAGGTGTACTGTGATTTTTGTTTTTTATTGCAGAAGAATATGTATTTATTTTTTAAAATGTACAACAGATCTACAGTCAACGTCAATGATGTATCAATTTTCTGTATTTGCGCAACATTTGTGTGGCTCTTCATTCTGCAATGTCGTAATAATACCGCCGTAGTCTTTGCTCAATAACAGCAAATGGAGGTCTTTTCTCCACCCTGTAAAACAAACGAGGCTCTTTAATGGAAATTCTTGAAAATGTCAAGATAATGTGTTTCTTAGTTGCACAGATATTGCCGGTGGGTGGGGGTGTTGGAGGAGTGCTTGTGTACAGAACATGATGCAACTACTGTAGTGTAATTCTCAATAATTTTCTTCTGCACTTAGCGTATGCAATTTTCTTAATACTCAAACCAGCTGATAAATGACTATTTGCTGACTTACTCATATGTCCAGCAAGTCTTCATGAGGCTGTCCATTTCTGCTGGACAGTTGGGCGGGGCATCCATCCGCATTCCACTCTCAATCATTTGCAAAACATTCCTTCCTCGAAATTCCTGCGGAAAATATGACATGACAAAAATTGCATGTGGTACGATCAAGTCAACTATTGGCAGGGGAAGAATATGTATGTACTGTATTGATATTTAAATACTTGTCGTTCTGAAGGAAATAAAAAGTTAGGGCAATTGTGAGTTAAATTCAGGCCTGCTGTGACTGTCCACTCCATACCCAGAATATGAATCTTTCTCGCTACTTTTATATGCAGCACCATATAACGGCTACTTGAGTTCATACCCTGTATGGCTTCTCTCCGTACGAGTACGCTTCCCACATGAGCACCCCGAAGCTCCACACGTCACTTTTGCTTGAGAATTTGAAGTAATTTATACACTCTGGAGCGTACCATTTCAGCGGCCACTTCCCGTGTCCTTTTGCCTGTAGAAACATTCACATCAGCATCAGAAAGAGGTGAGTTTGGGTGTCATATTTTAATCGTGTCAAACATACCTAAAACCTAAAATACCCTGATTTTTAAAAAAAATAAAATAAAAATCAGCAACAGTATTATGACCACCATTTATTTATTTGTTTAAATGGACTGCATCTAAGGTTTTGTTGATGCCGTAGGAAATAAATATGAAAATAAATAATTTGATCTTGCCTGTGTCGTGTGAAAGAAGCTTAAAACTGACTGCCCTCTGCTGTGACACTAAAGTTAAGCTCAGCCAAGTGCTTAATAATTATTGGCTGGATGTGGGCACCCTACCGGGACCGAGGATCGACCCTGGAATGTGACGATGAAACTGGTAGGATCTTTCTTCATTGAAGGGTCAAGGGACTGGTGGAAGCAGTTTCTGAATGACCAGCTGTGACCCAAAGCACCTCTGATTGTGATATTTGCTGAAAACACATACCATCATAAAATATCTACAGGTGCTCGTCAAAAAATTTGAATATCCTCGAAAAGTTGAATAATTTCCACAATTCCATTCAAAGAGTCAAACTTTCATAGATTATAGTTTCATGGCTCACAATTTAAGTGATTCCAAGTATTTATTTGTATATATTTATATATATGTATATATTATATTAATTTGCTATTAGATCTGCAAGTGAGGCCGCAGAAAAGGCCACCTGGTGGCTTTGGATAAAGAGGGCTAGACTGCTGCTGGGTCTCAAGTTGGGGCTTGATACAGAGCATGTATTATTTACAAAAGTCTGTGCGAAGAAAATACGTTTTTTCATAAATAAAATATGATTGACGTGTGTATGTTGATGTTTATTATAAACGGGAGTACATGTGAACAGTTACAAAGGACGCATGGAATTATTTATTTATCAAATATTTTATGTCTCCTCTTCACGCTCTATGAAAATGTGTCGTTCACTGTAATAAAACAAAAAGCACCAGATCTACTTAGTTATATGTGGCAACGGTAATTATTAATGAAATGAGACCCTTTATATTTTACATTTAAAACCCGTCGGTGTTGTGTACATTTTCAGTCTTTTTTTTTTTTATGTTTTTCTGTGTTTCATCAAAGAAAAAGCATTTGAAAAAAAATCCACTAGGGACCTGACATTTCACCAGGATTGTTAAAAAATGTAGAAGTTCAAAATGGCGCCATGCTACAATTTATAATTATTGCAAACAGGAGGGAGAGATTCACTCGAAATTCTTGTAATAATGCCAGATTTTGACTCATTGACTCCCGTTTTAAATCACAGTTTTTGATATGCTGTAAACCTGATGTGTTATAATGCATTTTCCGTGATTACTAATGCAATCGCTTTGACGAGTCATAAACATGAAAATAGAGGAATTTGTGTGTTGAGTGTTAACACCTAAAATCCACTAGATAGCGCCATAGGCTAATAAATGAATTTGCTTGTGCAAAGCCCGCTGCAGATTGGTCAAAATGAATGCGATAAAAACGGTTGTTACAAAAAAGTTTGGTGTTGATGTGTCTGAGCTCACTTTTAGTCTATTTGGGCATGCATATTTGCAGATGTGCACAAGAAAATACAAAAATATTGCCCACAAAGGCGAAAAAAAATGCACTTGTTTATTATTATTGTTTGAATTTCAACTCTTACTGGTTGGGTGTTGGAATTTCTTTACTTTTATTGGTTCTGGGCATTTTTTAGGTCGTTGTTCTCGCGATGACTTCGCATTTCTTTCACCACAACTGGTAGCAATGGCTAGGAATGGTATTGGAGGACGGGTTTCGGCTCGTTTTAGAAAGTACTGATTCGGACGCTAGTTCGGAGAGCTTGGGAGAGGTTGAGGAGTCTACTCTTGAACTTTGAATGCCGGAGGAGGAAGAGGATGATGACGATGAATACGGAGATGAGCATGACGAGGAGTGGGAAGTGGACACAGATGATCGCAGAGGTGAAAGCTGGGGGGGGGGGATGATGAAAATGACGGCGATCAGGGCAAAGAAATTAGTGAGTGGTTTTGAAAAAATAAAAAAATATTATGGTCTCCTACTCACGAAGTGGCCGCACAACCCTCTACGCAGTAGCCAGAATCGGCTGCTCTGAAACTGCGTTAGATTTATTTTCTAACGAGGGCATCATACAGCGAACCATAAGAAACGCTTCAAGCGGCTTGAGGAACTAGGCAAGGCTCTAATTTGGCCTGAAATTTTGAAACTGGAAGCAAAGCTTTCTGCCGAAGGCTTGCATGCGTCTAAGCGCAAACAATGTGGCCTTTGCACAAAGCCACTTCGGACTTCAAACGTTTGCGCAAAATGTGGAACTTACATTTGCAAAAAACACATCAAAACCCATTGCATGTAATGTTAAATGGAGAAAAAAAGTAGTTCTGGTGTTTAGTTACTGGTAGTTCTTCGTTTCAATAACTGGTGTTTCATGTTCATTAATTAATTCTACATATTTGTTCTAAAGTGGTACTCATAAATTCTGTCATCAAAATCAGTTATTGTGACTTTGACTTTCTTGTTCTAAAGAAAAATATATATCTTGTTACAACTTATTGACTTATTCAAGGATCTAATTGTCATATGAAATATTTTACTTTGATATATATATCAATTTTTTGCTGTTAGCATAATACTGCTATTGTCCATTGGGGCATTAACAAAACAAAAAAACTATGTATGGTTGGATAGGTCTGATGCCACTAAACATTTTGAGCGGTTGAAAGTGGGGAAAAAGTATTCATAAATGACTAAGTTATCACACTTCAAAGGAAAAGCCTGATTTGGGACAAAATTACAAGAATTGTATGCTACTCAGAAAAATGCCATTGTGTAAAAACTGGGCATGCATAAAAAAATTATATTGTTATAACTTATGGACTTGTTTGAACCTCTATGTCATGAAATATTCAAATTAGTCTTTTATTTTATATATATACAGCATAGTTAGTCTTGCTATTAGCATAATACTGCTATTATTGTACATAGGGGGCATTCAAAAATAAAAACTATATATGTATAGGTAGATCTGATGCCACTTAACATTTTGAGCAGTAGAAAATTAAAAAAAAAAAGTTATCACACTTCAAAGGAAAAGCCTGATTTTGGACAAAATTACAAGAATTTTGTGCTAATCAGAAAACTTCCATTGTTTAAAAACTGGGCATGCATAAAAAAATTATATTGTTATGACTTATGGACTTATTCAATAGTAAAAATTCAAAGTTATACACTAGGCCACTGAGCTAAAAATATAATCCATCATATTGGTAGATTGCCAGGTTTGTAACTTTAAATGTGGGAACGATGTATACAAAATACAGTAAAACAAAAATAGCAAATACTGTATTTAAACAGTGTATTGTTAATGTATGCAGGATATAGAGTCCCCTTCTGATAATTTAACAGCTCCTTAGAATAAATAAATAAAAAGTTGTGCTGTCCAGTCAAAAATCAGCATGTACAGGCATCCCCCCCATTTCCATCTCGAGTCCGCAGTTACCTTGTAGTAGTTCTGGTCCTCTGCAACTACTTTGGAGAGACCAAAGTCGCTGATTTTGGCATAATGCTGTGTTACAAGCAGCACGTTCCGAGCAGCAAGGTCCCGATGAACAAAGTTATGCTCTTCAAGGTACTTCATCCCCATTGACACCTGGTGCACCAGCTCAGTGATGTTGGCGATGGTTGTTTGCCTGTGTAAGAACAACCAACAAAAATCACACTTATCCTAAATACTGTACAATACAGTGTTTAACTGCTTAGTAAATTCATCAGGTTTGAATTGATTAGGGCAGTGTTTTTCAACCACTGCAAGTGTGCCGCGGTAAATTTTAATTGTTAAAAAAAAAAAGATTAATCGATTTTCCGTTTCAGTTTACTATCTATACTCAAACTGGATTAATGGACTGCTACCTCTAAATTGTGGGCCAGTCTTTCGGGGTAAAATGTAGGAGAATAATCATTTAAAAAAACACTGTATCCACCCCAAAAGAGGCCGGCCCACTGGGCATCTGCGCTGAATGCCAGATAGCCAGTCCAGCCCTGCCCACACTGACAAAAAGTATAGATTTTGAAAGAAAAAGAAAAAAAAAGTTTGCCAAATTGTGATTTACAAGGCTTCTGCCCAACGGCAGTGATGTACAATTATTGAATTATAATTATGAAAATAGTATTGGCATTTCATCTTTGCTGATGTCAATGTTTGTGTAACACTTAAGTAATTAAAACACACGTTACTTTCATTAATTAAAATAACTCGACCAGTTACTGCCTCCACATAATTTAATTTAGATAATGTTTGTCAGGTTTTTATTATGTCCTTGATATTTAAGAATTGATGTTCCATAGTCGATATTGGATTGGATTGAGTTGAATCGAATCGTGGGGTTGGGGGGAATCTAAATTATTATTATTATCATTATTAGGAAATATTAGTATCGATACCAACATAGCCCAAGATGCTGCCTTCTAGTGATCAGCCGAGTAACCATGTAATATTATTCCATATCAGTAGGTGGCAGTGGATAGCTAATTACTTTGTACTTTGAGACCAGGAATGCGTGGATGATGCATCAGGTGGTGGTGACGGTGGCATTATGGCGCAGAAGAATACTTTGATGGACAGGTTTTTGAAAAGGAAAGACCTCTACTACTCCAAAATGGACACGGACAAATTCAGACCCAGATGAAGGCCAAAGTACGGGTGGGAGTCACTGAGGTTGCAGCAACAAAATCCAACTCCCAAGTAAGCTTAAATGCCACATTCAAACAAAACTTCGAAACAAGAATGCAGACTATTTTTTTTTCGCCTGCGTGAACGGTCTTGTGAAGCATAGTTTTCAGAATATTTCTGTCAAATTCCGAATCTATCACTCTAAGAGCTGACAGATAATTCCCTTAGACTGTATATTTGATACATTGGTATAGAGATTTCTGTTAAATATGTTGGAGGAAACCAGTCAAATGTGAACAAACACCGTTGAACTTTATTCTTACTCCATTTTATAATAGTTTTATTTTCTGATAAATGAGGAAAATGAGAATACAAAAGAGAACATACTTGTTTTTCTGCAGGAATTTGTGAAGTGGTCCCAGTTCAGCCAGCTCCATTACTAGCATGAGTCTCTCTGCCTCACAGATGCCGATCATCCTCACAATATAAGGATTGTCCAGCTGCTGCATGACATTTGCTTCTCGCAGCATTTCTTCCCGAACTGATGTGCTGCTGTCATCGTTCTTCAGGATTTTAACGGCAACTGGTTGCTCTGTCCTAAAGCACAACGTGGATTTGTCAGTGGTGGTCCGCCAGAGCCAGCAAGGTTGACCTACATCTGTGACCTAAATTCAAATACTTTCCCCATGACATGGTATTAATTTATTGTCAAATATGTATTTGCTTCATTTGGTGGATGTTCTCTCGGCTGCACTACTTTCACTACTGCATGTGACTGATATAATTTTTTTATCCAATCAGATGTTGACTTCTATGTGATTGTGTTGGCATGCTATCTACCCGTGACTTTCAGAATCAGCTGTGCTGGTGGAAGTAACTTAATTACATTAGCAATGGGACTGTTTTTTTAATCAGCAGTGCTGGGGGATGTAACTTAATTACATTAACAATGGGACTGTTTTTTTAATCAATCAGATTGCAAATTGAAGGCTAGTGAGCTAGTCCTCAATGGCATTAGCATTTTTCCGTCCTGATTGGCTGGTCAGAGCAAGCCAGGTTAGACTAGCAAAAAGCAGTCTGCACACATTAATAATCAGCATTTCTGCTGAGTATGATGTACAGTATCTCACAAAAGTGATTATACCCCTCACTTTTCTGCAGGTATTTAATTATATATTTTCATTGGACAACACTGAAGGAATGACACAATGGCATATAGCTAGTGTAGAGTTTATATAGCAGTGTAAATGTATTGTTCTCTCAAAATACAG
>NC_135445.1:19555987-19573487 GCF_051991255.1 Vanacampus margaritifer | reverse complement strand
TCCCATGGTGCTCGTTTACCTAGCTACTTAGCATGCATCAATGGATAAAGCCAAACTATGGCAGGGATTTTACTTTCTGGACCTGGATTGCCACCTCTGGTGACAAGGAAAAGGCAAAACACACACAGGGCTCTATTTTCGTAGGCAGGCGCACGTGCGCTTGGCAATAAAAACTGGCACATCTTCACTTTGTGTCAGGGCAAGTTTAATTTGCCATGTTCAGACTGCTCTGTGCCATACTGTGCACTGTATTTTCTTCCTAAATAATAAAAATGCTTGAATCAAAATTTCTCGCATTTACAGGAAGTACTCAAGACACATGCATAAGCAAAATACTCACAGAAATCTTCCATTTGTACGGGAGCCATTTTGAAGCCTTGGCTCTGAATCCTCACGACTTATTTTTCCATGGAACCAGGGCATTCGTTCATGAGCAGTGGCCGCAATCAGCTTCTCTAAATGTGGCCTTTGGCTGATAATGGCTTGTTCCAGAGCTGTACCCTGCTCACAAAATTTAAGATTCAACAAACAAGTGACACACAAACAAAATTTCAACAAACTAATTCTTAATGTAGAAATCAACCCAAAATATTTATTTCATTTTATATAGGCCCAACTAGTCTAATAAACACAGGATTCTGATTAATATTGTGTTTGTGGAATATGAATTAAATAGCTAAATCTACTTATTTTTATACATCTCAGGGGACGGTCATTTTTCTACTTGATGTATGAGCAAGTGTGCCATTTTCAGTCAAGTTAACAAGTCAACAAGTTAATTCATATTCCACAAATTCAATATTAATCAGAATGTTGTGTACAGATTAGTGGGGCTGCATAGTATGGAGGACCAAAACTGCCAAAATTAAAAAAATAAATAAATGACTAAATAAATAAATAAAAGTGAAAATAAAAACGGATATAAAAATATAATTAGAAAATTAAATACAAAAACATACATAAATAAATAAAAGTAAAAGAATTTATATATATATATATATATATATATATATATATATATATATATATATATGTAAGCATTTTTATTTATTTATATATTTTTGGTATTTAATTTTTTAATTATATTTTTATATCCATTTTTATTTTCACTGTTCATTTATTTATTTATTTTGTCATTTATTTATTTTTAATTTTGGCAGTTTTGGTCCTCCATCGCATAGAACACATTATTGTAAACAACATTTTTGGTTTGACTTCCCCTTTAAGCAAAAACGTTTACTCGACTGACTGGAGTCTCACCTGTAAATTCCAGGTTTGCTTGACATAGTCTTGGATGAGTTTTTCCTTTAGGTCCTCAAACGGCCCCACCTTAGGCTGCATGTTCTTGGGCCTGTTGCAGGGCTTCTTCAACCGACAGACAAGGCCATCCATCTCCTGGGAGTGGTAGTCGATCAAATCTATAGGGCTGTTGTGGCTTTTCCCACCGGCAATAGCATATGTTTCATTGGATTCTCTTTCAATGCTGTAGTGGTAGCAGCGGCCAGAATGTAATACAGACAGGGCAAAACCTCCAAAATGGCTTCGACTTTGCCGTAGCAAATACAAGCCACTACCTGTGCCCGGCTGCTGCAGATACTCCTCTGCCTCCTCTCTTGTAATGTTGCCATAGAAGAATGGCAGACTATTCACTCTGTCGGCCATCTTGGCCCAGTGATGGCGGCTGCCTTTAAAAGGTCCACTCACAAGGTTGAAGGTGCACTACCACGATATCATTCACCTGAAATACAAATAGATCTTATTGCAATACAGTTCATTTTACAGTTGGTCAGTCAAATTTAGCTCAAATGAAGAAAACAAATGCAAAAATACATACACTGGATGATGCTGGTTGAAGTTACGATCGCTAATTACAGGGTGTTACTGGTTTGATATACAGTACATTGCCTACAAAAAGTTAAACAATTGCTACTTTGTATTTCTATAACCTGTGTTTTGACATTAATTGTCTAAATAATCTTGGCTCATATGTGTGTGCATGTTAACATGTTCATCACGTCTTGGGTACTTAGCTCTATTTCTGCCATGATGCATGTTTTTGTTGATTTTATTTTGGTAGTTTTCCCTGTGTCTTTTTAAAAAAAATGAGATAATAGACTCATTGAGCCATTTTCAGCAGTAAAAAGTTATTTTTTGTCCAGAATTAATTAAGTAACTTCAATATTTTTCATGTACAATTGATACCTTTATGCTGCCTTCATGTGGTATCGAAATTATGGTAAATACCACATGTCACATGTTGCACGTGAACGCCCCCTCATGTCGTATTTTCCACTGGACAACTGGGAATTTATTTTGATACCCTAATTTTCGAGCTGAGAGAGCTTTTCAAGTTTCAACATGACGGAGAGTGCCGTAGGATTCGTGAATGGCAAGAAATATTAACACTTATCAGGATGTTGTCGTCCGCTAGCAGGTTGTTTTAGAATCTACACAATTACGTAGCATACAGAATTCAATGACCTGTCCTTTACAACTCATTATTTGCAGTAATTGTTCGATTTTACGAGCAAAGACAACGCCAGCTGCCCTGTGTATTTTGTTGCTCGTAATTAGGAGTGTCTGAGTGGTAAGGTCCATCTTTCCCATAGCATGTGAAGGCAGGGTAAAAAACGCATTTTTCCACTTACTGTCGACTGAAGATTAAATCACCTGTGCTGAGGAAATAGACAATGACCAATTATGGTTCACCTGTCAAAATGCTTTATAAATAAAGTTGAGTTGAGTTAAATAGATGAGGACACCTGGGTTGGCCAAACCTGAGCCAAGGCCATTTCACATGTGATTTTCATTTTATGATGCCCTCTTAGAGGGAGGATGTCATTAATATTTGTCGACTGTCAGTCCTTTGAGACCTTGATTACGGGGTTATATAAATAAATTTGACTTGACTTGGATGTCCACTGTGTATGATACATATTGTACATTCAAATCTAGTAACAACTTTCTAAAGTTCAAGCAATTTATTTTCCCGTTTTGAATGGAAGGCACTTCTACACAAGATTTTAATGACGTAATTGTTCTTGCCTATCCATAAACAATGTATAGCGAGAGACTTTAGGCCCTATTTTCTTTCAAGCGCAAGTCACTTGTGCGCATTGGAGGAGTTTTCCTTGTTTTGGTATTTTATACTGTAGACTTTGCGCCGGTAGAATAGGGTGTAATGGGCATTTGCGCCATTGTGCGCCTTTGTGGGATGGAACAAAGTGTTTACTTGGCCAATCATAGCTGCCTCCCTGTGAACACAATGCCGCAGTCAACAGAGCGCAAACCGGTGCCGTTTAAGAAACAATCTAAAGACACACAGGGAAGTGAAGCCCTGCACCTACTATCAAGGCCTTTCTTTTTACAAGGTCTAGCTCAGGGGTCAGCAACCTTTACTGTCAAAAGAGCCATTTTAGACCAAAGAAATAACCAAAAGTCTGTCTGGAACTGAAAAACATTTGAACACTGTGACGAAGGAAACAGTGTGTTAGTCTAATGTACTGAGGGCCAAGAGCTAATTAGAGCTGCACAAAAACACAAAAATATGCAACATTCAAAACGTAGGGATTAATTTTCTTCTACCTGTCGGACATTTTGTAATTTTTCACAATTCGTTTTTTATACATTTTTAGACTTTTCTGCCTTTCTGTCAAATTTATGACTTTTGGCAAAATAATGGACATATGGTAATTTTCTGTCTCTCTTCTTCCTTTTTTGGACATTTTAGGGCTATTTTTGGAACATTTTTTCTGCCTTTTTTGCTGTAAATTTTCTGATATTTGTGGCAATTTTGTGGATATTATAAAGTAATTTTTGGGATCTCTTTTTTTGTTTTTAGAGATTTTAGAGGTACTTTTTGAAGATTTTCTTTTCTGCCTTTTTAAGACATTTTAAGATATTCTACGGTAATTGTATGCATTTCTTTTGTTTTAGGACATTTTATAGTTACTTTTTGAACATTTTATTTTCTGCCTTTTTAAAATCCATTTTCTGACTTTTTTTTTGGCAATTCCAAAATTTTCTTCCTTTATTCTTTTGTTTTTGGACATTTTATGGTTACTCTTTTAACATTTTCGCTTCTGCCTTTTTTATTCGATTTGCTGACTTTTGGCAATTTCATGGACATTTTATGGTTATTTTCTGCTTTTCCTTTTTGGACTTTATCAGGTAATTTTTAAAACCTTTTCCATCTACCCTTTGTCTGTCTTTTTCAGACAACTTTGGACTGAAATTTTTTGTATATTGAATTATTCATTTTTCATCTAAATCATTAATATATTTAAATGATATTTTATCTTTAAAAAAATACCAATTTCTACAAATTTTTGGGGACTGAAATATCTGAATATCTGATCTGATTTGGACAACCCCCATCGCCAGCAGGTTGCAAATTCCAGTGGAATCCCCTGACAAAGGATCACTTTGCACATAAGCTGTTTCTTAAATTAGGCCATAAAGAAAACATTGCCGTAATTATAGATCAAACCAATATTTGCAAAGGGAAGAGATGAAAGTTTGTTTGTTTTGAAAGGAAAACAAAAAAAACTAACTGATAGACTAATCATAAAAGAGACAGATATTTTATACTCACTGTATGTCCGGTAGGAGGAAGTGAATCAGAATATATCCTCTTCACCTTTTCAGTCAATCCGACACTGCAAGCAACACGGCCCAATTCAGCTTGTAACTGAAAAATAAGATATTGGCCGTTTAAACGTGAACACAATAGTAAGGTGGCGCGCTAAAGCTTCCTTATTTCAGAGACTTCCTTGACAAATGGATGCTTTTACTTCCTCCTTTTCTGATAAGAACACTGAACAACAAGTCAGGACCAATCAGGGAGCAATAGAACGGCTGAATAAAAAAACATGAAAAATTCTAGTAAAAAAACAAATTCAAATGTTTGCTTTTTTTGTGACAGTTTGTGTTTCAAGGTGTTTGGAATTTGCTTTTGAGGCAAGTATACGAGTGCTTAAGAGTGAGCTATTGTGGCGCCTGTTGGGACAATGTTCAAAACTAATTGTCAAATGCAATGAAAATCCTTTGCCGTCAATGATGAATGACTGCTAAAAAAGATAAAATGGGTGCTAAACAGGTTTAAATGCCCTCATTTGAAGTCATTTATGTAGTAAAACAAAGTAAGTTATGAACTATTTTAAAGATGCGGTCCACAATGGTCTTAACGTACAGTACACAGCACTTTTCTACTTGTTTACCTCGCTTCGTGAACACACACTTATGATACCACCCCAGGATTAACTGGTGGTTCAGTATCAATATTTTTCTCAAGGAAACTGTAACATGGTTTGTGGGCAACCTTTTTCCACAACTAGAGTCGGAGTAGGCCTGTGTTTGGTATTAATACAGGACATTTTAAAAAAAATCATAAACCAATTATACTATGGAATTTAATCTTAAAATGTTCCATGGTCTATGCCAATAGCTCTCAACTGTTGTCAACCTGAGACCAGCAAGCCGCAACCCATTTTTATAGAAGTTAAAACCAACGAACATATTTTGTTTAAAAATAACCTCTAAAAAAGTTTCAAATTAGTTTTATGTACCGGCAAAAGCATATTGCTTGCAAGGACGTCCGCTAGCCAGAGGCTGAGCTGCACTGTATTTGTTTTGTAAACTAGTGGCTAAAGCGCGAGGCAGCTTTCTTGTCGCTTACAGTTCCATGTGGGAACTAGGTACCCTTCTATACTCTAGTGAAAAAAATTCAAATATTAATGTAATTATTTTACTAGTTGGGCAGGACCCACCCAAAATGGGTCCACAACCCACCAGTTGAGAACAATTGGTCTTTGGCTATGTAACAACACATAATTTTTTGGGGGGTGAAAATCTATGACGTACTTTTTGCTAAACACTACACAGACAGAAACCATAAAGTTAAACAGAAACATAAAGCCATGAAAATACTACCACCTCCTTCTAATTAACACATTATTTACAGTATGTCCTCCAGTGGACACTTTATGGACGATAAAATAAAGAAAAATGTTCAAGTTCATAATGAGCAGGTTTATTGGAATAGTTTTTGTGCCATGGTTTTGCTTTGTCAAAAGAATGCTAAGGTGACACAATTAGCTACTATAGTAAAGCCATGTGCAGTTAATAACATTGTTACTTTACTTTCGGACAAAAACAAAGTAAATTACACACCTTGGACATCAATTCTAAATTCTAAAACCTCTTTATTCTGTCAGTCAGTCGTGCATTCAGTGACCAAATCATGCTTAACATTCAGGAAGTGCCAGCTGACTTTATTTGGTTTCACAATCTTCAGTGCTCACTTATTGTAAAAGGATGTTTAAGAAGTAGAGTCTTTACTAGGGTTTAATTTTAGACTGGAGTGAGTAAAAACCTCAAATATATATATATATATAAATATATATATATATATTTATTTATTTATATATCTTTTTTGAGGGGGGGGGGTGAGCGTAACTTATAAGTGTTGTTGCCACATAAGATGGCATAGATTGCACAACACTGTGACATTTAAAACTATATGCATCTATGTCAATGCCCCTCCCTTCAATGAAACGTTTACTTCCTCAAGTTGCTCTTACACCAGTTAAATCAATCTTTCTTAAAGTATAGCATGCATATAACAGGAGTCCCATGGTGTTAGTATGCACACAATAGAAACTTTTGTTTTGAAATGGAAAAATGAAATATCTAATGTTTGATTTATTGTTTTTCAACATGTTTCACCCTCTCTCAAATGGCTTGCTAATGTGGGATTCTGTTCAGTCTCATTGGTGTACTATAAAAGGAACGTGCTCCTGAATCTGATCCATATTAAAAGAATGTTGTGAATGTTGAGATTTAGCTGGATATTAAAGTTAGGAGGTCACCGATGTTTGTTTTTGTTTCTTTGGTGATGGGCTGAACCTTATACCAAGTGACTTTGGGGTGAAATTACACTCTAAAAAGAGAATTGTTGAATCAACTTAAGTCTAAAAAGAGAGTTGTTGACCAAGTTAAATTAATTGCTTCAAGTGGTAACACACAATTGAATTAAGTTAATCCAAAATTGATATATTAAGTTTAATGAACTCAAGTGATTAAATTTAATGACCTCATAATTAATTAAACTTAATATATTGACATGGAATAACTTAATTCAAATGTGTGCTACCACTTGAAGCAATTCAATTAAGTTGGTCTTAAGTCTCTTTTTAGAGTATACTGTACACCTTGACTGCATTCATTTAAGCTGTTAGCACGATACAAAGGAGGAAAGACATTGTCAGCAATGTTCTGAATGGTGGTCTCTATGAATCAGTCGTGTGATTGACAGGTAATCATTACACCTCTGACCCTCAATTCATTGGGATAAATTTAATACCTTTGTGCACCCAACTAGAATAAACTGTAAATAAAATGCATTAATAAATGGATGGAGAAGAAAACAGGGGAGAACTAGTACTGCTTTTAAAATAAAACACAAAATCGTATACATATACATCGCGACCGCTTTGAACCGTTATTAATGTAGCTGTAGGTTGTGATCTATAAACGAAACATTGACTGTAAGTGTAAAATTAAACAGAGAACAATTTGAGAAGCTCAAATAATTTTAAGTATTTTAAGGTAAATAATGTCTCTAAGCGATTACTCGATTATTAAAATTGTTGTTGATTAATTCGATAATTGATTACTTGTTGATTGATCGATTAATTTTGACAGCTCTGACCGTTATTTGAGGTTAATCAGAGACACTGACTCCTGTTTAACATGCATTTAAATGTGATTACTTCATTTTGAACACACCCAAATTCCTCATGATGAGAAAGTGTGCACGCTACACATAATCACCTTTCGCAATTTATGACTCCCCATCCTGCACCATCTGTCAGGTCAGCCTCAGCCTATAGCATCTCTGCATCATCACTTCCTCCATCTGCCATCCTCGGCCCACTGTAAGTGTTTGCTTAAAGTAGACAAATATGATTATTAATCTTTTCATTATTTTTATATTACATATACCAGTATACTATTTTATTTGTACTGAACCCCAAGTTGCTCATAATTGATCCTGGATCATTAGTCTGTGAATTAACCTTTTGCCTTCTTTCCATGGACGGATACCATATCACTGGGTGTCACAAAAAGTGGATAGTCACACAGGTTTATAATAACTCGTGGAGAGCATTTAATTCTTCTGCCTGTCACCATACGACATCGGCATAGACAAATTAACAAAGATACATTGTTTTTAGTAAATGATTGGTCCATTTTGGACCAATTAAGTGAAATTGTATCACCTGATCTTTCATGGCACACTAATGTGCCACAACACACTGGTTGGAAAAATACAGACAAATTATAAGTGCTGTGTACATGGCTTTACGTACCTTTACCTTAACACTACGTGAATTTGGAAAATACAAAACGGTAAATGACAAACGTGTTGATTTGTTTAGTGTTATTGTGAACAAAAATGTGTCACGTTCCACGCCTTTGTACATGTAATGCATCTTTTGGTAACGGCAGTGTTTGTCTCGTTTTATTTCTGACATATTTCCTGTACATTTACTTGCCTCACTTTGTTGCGCCACTGTGGCCCATTTAACTGGGAAACGACTGACATCTGGTGGATGGCCTTGTGAAATGAACAGAATTATACAGTAGTATGAGAAGAATAGAGGTCATACTCACGTACGCCAAGGAATGCAATCCGTGGCGGTCGTAGTATCCATTTTGGCCCGCAGTCATCTCATTATAAATTAATTTTCTAATTCGCTCGTGAGAAGTATTATTGTGTTATGTAAACAGGGCGGATAAGCAGTGGCATCCCATCACTGGTGCTGGGACGCTTGTCGACGCTTCCGTCCCATAGCTGCTAGATTCCTCAACCACTTCCTATTGGTCCAGACGCACAAACACGAGCTCGGTCAGACGACCAATGGTGCTGAAGTGGAAGCCACACGCTCAAATTTTCACTAAAACTGTACCGTAAACTGCACTTTTGAATATGCATACAATTACCTGTAGATGGCGGTGTTGTTCAAACCTTATAACTTGACAAACGTCAACGAGTTGTCGGTATGTAGTAGGTACAGTATGTATGTACACGTACATGGAAAGGTGCAGTACATAAAAAAAATGAAAAAATGGGAGGAGCTTTAAAAGAAAAAAGAGTGAAATATGGCAACCAGCCACAGCAAACATTTGAAATCTGACTGACGTAAAAAAATAAAAAATAAAAAATGCATTCAGTCCAACCTGGAGTTTTTAAAATCTTGTAAATTAATTTCTTAAGGTGAAATTTTTGTTGAAAAAATATATATTTTATACAAACCATCTTTTACTATTTTTTTTTTTTCATGTCAAATCATCTCAAATAAGATTTAAAATGGTCATAATTGTATTTTCATTCACCATTGTCTTCATTGAATCTAGTATGTATATTTTGGGGTTTTGGAAATCGGTGTATCAGAAGAAATTCTATGGGCTACATTTTTTCCCCACAGATTAACACCTTCATAGATGATTGCAGTGGACATGACATATTTGTGTGTTTAAACCAATAAAAATGCATAATTTGGATTATGTCAACACTTCTGGTTCATAGGATCCCAGCTAACCAATCACAATCGCAAGTTGATTTGCATTATGTTCATGTTAAAAATGTTAAACATAAGATTGGTAAGTTTACAACAACAAAAGTACTGTATTGTGGCCCTTGTTTTACTCTTGTGGCCCTCGCTTTCATCTTGTAATACAGTACTATAAAGAGGAAAATAAGGGCCACCAGACCCAAAATCAAAGAGCTGACAGCAAGCATCAAGAAAGCCTGGGCTTCCAGGACACGCAGGCAATGCCATGGCGCATGGAGGCAGTAGTTAAGGCAAAGGGAATCCAACCAACTATTGAAGATTGACTTATTTTTTTAAATGCTATCCACCCATCTTTTTTTCCATGCAAAAGACTGGGAAGTATGCATGGTGGTTTCTTCACATTATTCACATTTTTTGACATCCTGTTTTAGTGGGTTGTATGAGCTGTAAGGGCGGCACGGTGGCTGATTAGCACGTCCGCCTCCCAGTGCAGAGGACGTGAGATCGAGTCCGGCATGTTCTTGCCGTGCTTGCGTGGGTTTAAGTTGTCCATAGGTGTGATTGTGAGTGTGGACGGTTGTTCGTCTCTGTGTGCCCTGTGATTGGCTGGCAACCAGTTCAGGGTGTGCCCCGCCTACTGCACGAAGCCAGCTGGGATAGGCTCCAACGCCCCCCGCGACCCTTGTGAGGACTAGTGGTTAAGAAAATGGATGGATGGATATGAGCTGCAAGCCCAGATAATGTAGAAATAAACAAATTAATACTTGAAATCACTTAAGTTGTGGGGCCTGATTGAATCTATAATCTATGAAAGTTTGACTTTTTGAATGGAATTACGGAAATGATTCAACTTTTTGAGGATATTCTAATTTTTTTGTCGGACACCTGTAAACACCAAGAAATAAAAAGCTGTAATTCTGAACGTTTGTCTCATATTCATCTTTTGATCTGGAACTCCAATGACTTCAATATACAACAAAAATAAAGGAATTGACCTTGCCTTTGCCACACTTTTGGAGGAGATGGTAGGCTACGCCCTAAAAGTAGGGATGAGTCAGTACTGATACCCAGGTATTGGTATCGGGCCAATATCAGGCCTTCCTTCAAATCTATCCATTCTACAATCCGGAAATAAAAATGAGAAATTGGAAGAATAGAAAATTGCTATTAATTTCATGCAATTTTAAGTAAAAATGCTATATTGGGATATATAGGTCTTATCTGTCATTGTTAGTTTTTTTCAGCTATACTCTTTCTTTACCACGACAAACCAATACGTCCGCATCACAGTAGACACTGCACCATC
Organism: Vanacampus margaritifer; assembly: GCF_051991255.1. Taxonomy (NCBI): domain Eukaryota; kingdom Metazoa; phylum Chordata; class Actinopteri; order Syngnathiformes; family Syngnathidae; genus Vanacampus; species Vanacampus margaritifer. The sequence continues at coordinate 19,562,603 of NC_135445.1, read as the reverse complement.
CGCCTGCCGATCTCCCGCTCCATCCTGCCCTCACTTAACAAGAAGACCCCAAGATACTTGAACTCCTCCACTTGGGGCGGGATCCCAGAGAGGGCACTCCACCTTTTTCCAACTGAGGAACATGATCTCAGAATTGCAGGTGCTGATTTTCATCCCAACAGCTTCACACTCGGCTGAGAACCGCTCCAGTGAGGGCTGGAGATCGCGGCTTGAAAAACCAACAGAATGTTTGGCAACAAATCAATGTGTGCTACTCTCCAGAATAAAATGTAGATCTCCAAATAATTACTTGATTAAGACTAAGTATTTAGTGAAAAAACTACATAACTACCAGTATCGACCGCCCTCTTGTAGCTATTATACAATCGGGAACTAAAGGCATACATGTCTGAAAGATGCACATTATAAGATGCGATTTCTGTTACTATATGTATAGAAATAGAAAAAGACAATAGAAAATTGCCATTAAGTTCGTGACCCTCGTGAGGATAAGCGGTTCAGAGAATGAAAGGATGTAATGACTACAAAGCACCCCCCCCCCCATTGTGTAGCAGTTTAGCAAATCAATGGTTTTATTTGAGGAGCAACTTTCTAACTTTGAGCATTATTATTATTATTATTATTATTATTATTATTATTATTATTATTATTGCAGGTTAAATGCAACAATACAAATGTGAGAACATTTCGCCTGTGACTATCATACAAACAACACAGATTGTTGTAGTAGTCAAACGACATCGCATCACATTTTGAAATCAAAACAATCCTCACAAATCAAATTACAACGATTCAAAGTCCAATGCTTTTCAATGAGCAGAGCACAGAGCTTTCTTACACTTGTGACGTCATCTTGGAATTGTCATATGAGGGACTCTCTGTTTACGCCGGGCTCCAGGTGGCGGAGTGGTACCGTCACTTGCCTACGATACAGGTTGGCATGGATTTGCTTCCCCGGCTGGGAGACCATGTTTGTATGTATGTGTGCGTGTTTGTGTGAGTGCAAGAAGAAGAAGAAGAAGAAGAAGAAGAAGAAGAAAGGCTGGTCTTGAATGATTTAATAGTACAATAAGCACAAAACAGTATCAATAGAAAATATATAGGCGTCAGTATGAAAACTTAAAAAAAAGGGGGACAAGCATGCCAATGGTACTTTCAGAAAAAGTGCAATTTATTTTAGTTAAGGTAACGAATTTTTGTAATAGCTAAACCAAAGCATACCAAGTGTCTCTCACATGGGAGTAACTTCCACATACTGACTGTGTGATGTTATAAGTTGTACTGATTATGTCAAGGTCAGCTATCAGACGCTCGCTCCGGTTTCAGTGTTGTGCTGTGCACAGTAGTTACGTCACTGTCCGGGGTTTCCTAGCGAAGTGAACCCTACGGCGTCATGGCGGAGGCCGGTTGTCGTAAGACCCTGGAGTGAAATGCCAGCTTTTTTTTCTACTGTCTGGATTGAACAGCAAGCACGGGACTTTAGCGTACGGCTCGGAACAAAGAGGGATTTCCTCTTTTTTTCAAAGGTGTGGAAGAAACGGCAGTCCAAAAGCTCCACTGAACTGGGTCGTTGCGGGCTGCTCTCCCAAACTGGGAGATAGCTAGCCAGCTAACGCAAGATAGCGTTAGCTATCCGTAGCTGTTATTCTCACAAATTGTTGTTCGTATAAAAGGAATAAAGTCTGGACCCGGCAAGTGGACTTTGACAACAGTTTCATTGGAGCAGCGAATCTAAAACAAGGCAAGAATAACTTATTCCATAGTTTATTGCGAACGTATTCTTACGTTACATGTTAATGTGGTAAAACCGCGAGAAGTGAACGGCGGATGAAAACAAGATGGAGAGGACGAAGTTGGGTTAGCTAATTTGTATATGTGGGCTTTCTAATTAAACATTTGTATGGTAAGTATTCCACCAATGATCATTGTTACAAATGATATTTGCATAGTGCCCCATTTTCTGATACAGTCGCGATACTACTCACGATTACAAAAGAAACAAAAGCAGTGGCAACCTCATTTGGAGGAAGCGCAAAGTTTTGTCATTTAGTTAGCTTCCGTGCTAGCCTCATGTTTAATTTACGTTAGACTCCTACTGTCACCCACGTTTACCAAATGAACGTTAACTACGAATGCTACCTATATTATATTTGTGTGAAACATTTGTATTAAATTACGCCTTCTGGCGAAGTCATTGTGTTGTAAGTCTCTAGATACTTTAGTCATCTTTTAACAAGTGATGTTTAAATTAACCAGTAGTATACACTGGTAGTTCCGTGTATGTGTATTACAGTTAATGAGCGCCATAATTATTTCAAAAGTTAGTTGTAGGTTCTCCGTTTGGGTTTTGAAGAGTCTGACTGGCGCGTTAGCCATGTCTGCATACATAACTTCCCCCGCCAATAGCCGACGCTGGCATTAGCCGGTTTTAACAGGTTAGCTTAAAGGTAAACTGTTCCTCTTTGCAAATGGTTAACTGTCTAAAATCGACCCAACTCTAACAGTCACGGGAGTGGGGCGACTATACGCCTTTGCACGCGTTTAGTTGAATACAACTATTTAGACCGTTTGCTTGTTTTTGAGCGCATATGGGCTTTAGTTGAGACGTAAACACGCTGTCGTTGAGCAGGCCTGATAGGCCCCAGTCCGTAAGGGCAAATAGGGTTCCACGCTTGGTGGCTAAACGCTACATACATACACTCATCGCTGTCATTACTTGTTTTAACCTGAAATATTCATACTAACCGACTTTTGCCCTCTCGTCACGTTAACACGGAGAACATATTCGAGCTGTTAAATGCATTTGGAGATCGAGGATTGTCATATATTGTCCGTCTGCTAAAGATTAAATCAATTAGCCGAGCTTTGATTGAAAGTATAGCGGGTACCATGAAAACATAAGTGGATCCTATGTTTAAGCTACAGCTTTAATAGTCATTATAGACAGTTGAAAAAATATGGTGGTAAACAAGACTGTTGATGAAAGCACAAAGTTTCTTTGCATTTTGTAAGATGTATGTAACGTAAATATTAATGTCACTTTTCAGTTTAACCACGTCAAACACACTATTAGAAGCGCTGTGGGGGAAGTCTGCATTCTAGACTTCAGGATGGCAGGACGCAATGAGGATGAAAGTGTAAGCAACAGCAGTGGAGAATCAAGGTAAGTCATATATTTAACACTCATGATAAGATAAGGAACAACTGCAATTGGCTGGCAACCAGTTCAGGATGTACCCTGCCTACTGCCCGAAGTCTAGCTGGGATAGGTTCCAGCGCCTTCCCGGGACCCTTGTGAGGACAAGCTGTTAAGAAATTGGATGGATGGATAAGAAACTAATTCATTTTGAAATTGATGTTTTTTCCTATACGGATGACAGTTCGTAGGTTTGCCCTTAGTGCTTTCAGAGTGTGTGCTGCATGTCCTACGCAGGTGTGCAGGACTGGTCATCCATCCTCAACTTTGAACACTGATGACAGTGTGATGAATGATGTTGACTCGCAAGAAGAAGAATCTTTTCTTGTCGTGAATACACATGCACATGAAATTTTTCCTCTGCATTTTAACCCATAACAGTCATCGATGCAGCAAACACACAACTTTTTTTTTAGTGGCACACACTGAAGTAGGGACCTACTTAAGCCCCCGGGGAGAAGTTCGGGGTATCGGTTTCTTGCTCAAGCAAGGACACCACGATTAAGCATGTCCTCATAGACGTCAGGGCTGTGCGATATGGCCGAAAAGTATATCACAATATAAGTATTTTATTTAATATCTGTCTATCGATATTGGATTAACACCAGCTATCCTTGTTTGACATTTTTTTTTAAAAATCTTTATTTTTCTTCTTCCCTTTAAATTTTACAGCAATTCTGATGATGAATCTGGTTCTGGATCAGCATCTGGATCTGGCTCAGGTTCCAGTTCAAGCTCCTCTAGCAGCAGCAGCCAGTCAGGGAGCAGCAACTCAGGAAGTGGTTCAGACTCTGGCAGCCAGTCGGATTCAGAAACAGAAAAATCCAAGCAAAAGATTGACCCTCCAAACAAATCAAACATTGATGGTGCTGAGGTACAGTGTTATTTTAAGTTAATTCTGTATTGGTTGTTACTTATGTTGAGTTTTGAGTATAAGTTATTCCTTTACAAGTGTATTTTAACTAACTTAACTAATATTAGTAGTCAACAGCTCAACATTGCGAATAAAGAAGGGAGCAAGTTAGAAAGTGCATGTCCTGATATCTTGATGCAGATGTAAATGAAGAATCGGTTAATGCCTGGCTCAAACTACACAACTTTTGTTGTTGTTGTTGTTCATTACGGTCGCTCTGTCAGATTACTAGTTAAATTCAGTTTGTCTTAAACTAAGTGGGTGGCCACACTACACACCTGGCACCAACCAGACCCTGCCCCAGTATTGCATGCTGCCGCCACAAGCACAGTCCATCAGCACAGGTTATCAGGGAGGCGGAACAAAAAGAAAAAAGCAGCTAGGACAGTTTGCAGGCATACAGGTACAGGTCTATGCCAGAGCAAGGCTGCCAAGATAGGTCGATTAAAATTGTTGGCAATTAATATTAACAAGCGACGAGTCATTTATTTATGTATTTGTATTTATGTATTATTTGGCGCTTTGTCTCTCTGTCGAAAACTGTCTCGTCTGGCGCTTCTCCCGTGGCTGGATGCCATGTTTGTGACGCACATGTGCGTAGTGGTAATCCGTTTCATCTGAGATGTAAACAAATCATTATGGGTAATGGTGTGTCATGGCTAACCCGTGTAAGCAACAAAGACCGAAAGTTACCGAAAATACTTAATATGTTGCAAGCCTTCCTTTCATGGCAACACGGAAGTGATAAATAAGCATTTAAAAAGCTAGCATTAGTACAGTGTGTGTTTGACACTATGACCAATTTACCTGCAAATGCGGCCAACTTTACAGTGGTAAAAAATTCATGCAGTCGCACGGCGCAAGTACATATGTGACCGTGTCTGTTCAAATCCCGGACGATGGCCTTACCTGCAATTGGAATTGACTTTCCACTGATATTTTAACAGCTCCTCAACCTTCCAACATTAAAATTGCTGTAACTGTCAATTTTTACGTCCATATATTATATATCATTTAGAAGGGAATTACGTGCAGATTTCGAATATATCAATATCTCAATTTAAAAAAAAATTGTCACACGAGGACCCTTTTGCCAAAGTCGGTCACATATGTTTTAATTAGTGGTGCAACGGCTCATCTTTGAGCTGTGATCCGTATGGATCAAGCGCCACAATAAAAGTAAACTAATACATTGACGTCAATGCAATTACCTTTTGAAGTTGACCCTCGCAGCGCACTGTGGCGAGGCAGCTCAAGAGGACTTGCTTCATTCGACCTCACACAACGGGAGGGAGGCACGGGATTTGTTTTTATGTTGTGTTTTGGACGTTTTAATTGCACTACACTTTGAGTTGCATTTTTTTCTTTTTAAAGTTAGATTTGATTTGAAAACGATTCCCACCCCTAATAGCTAATTAACGATGGTTTTACCATTCACATGGACAGGGCTGTTAGTGGTGCACAAGTCTTGCTGTGTTGTTGAACCTTTTTGGACACAAATAGTGCCTAACTGTGGTTTGTTACATGTTTGTCTTTCTTTTCCACTAATTGCAGTTTTGGAAGTCCAATCCAAGTATCCTAGCAGTCCAACGATCTGCTATGCTCAGGAAACAGCAACTCCAGCAACAGCAGCAGCAGCAGAGACAAAGCTCCTCAAATAGTGGATCTGATGAGGTAATAGGCTTTTATTGTGTGTGCCTTATCTGTAACTGATAATGACAGTTGGTTAAAAATCTAAAATTATTATATTATTATGCAAATCTTTTACAATCAATTATCCTAGCAATTATTCCATGAATTAATCGGTAATCTCCCCCTGCATTCTGTCGGACATTTTTATTTTTTGGGGGCGGGTCAGACAGTAATAAGAAAACGTCTACAAGTAACACATGAGTACCAAAGTTGATGTTTCAACACTATACAAACTTCAAGATAAGCAACATTTTTTATATTGTATTTCAGTATTCCCCAACTTTTTTATCACCGAGGACCGGTTGATGCTTGACAATTGACCTTTCACAAAAGCCCCGTCCCCCTCAGTTGACGCTTCCAAGTCCGACATCCTTCTGGACACTTACAATGTAAATGAATGTACCAGAGCATGTCAGTGAGTGTTTTTGGAGCAATACAAGCGCAATATCTTCTAGATCAAGGCAAAACGGTCTACAGCACAAGTGTCAAAGTCGAGTCCTCGGGGGCCAGAGTCCTGCATTTTTTTGAGGCTTCCCTCGTCCAACACAGCTGAGTCAAATGATCAGCTCATGAGCAAGCTCTGCAGGAGCCTGATAATGATCCTGATCATTGATTCAGGTGTGTTGGAATAAGGAAATCTTGAAAACATGCAGGACTCCGGCCCTCGTGGACCCAACTTTGGCACCTGTCAGTGTTTCTGGTAAGATTTTTGTCAACAGTGGTAGTAAATGTAACTCGTTACTACCCACCTCTGAGTCTGAGTACGACCTGCCTCTTTTTGCTAATGCATGTGCTGGTCGAGAAAAAAAAGCGCC
>NC_135445.1:19540987-19545987 GCF_051991255.1 Vanacampus margaritifer | reverse complement strand
CTTCAACTCGTCACCATGGCAACAATCTTTTGTCAATAGACGTCAAATTCTCACATTTTGTAGTCACGAGTGTCTTCTTTCAGACAAACTAACTTTTATTTGGCTAAGGTGTCATTTAGTACCTTTATTTTCCCTTTAAGCTCGGACAAGTCGGACCAACTCGCCTATCTCTGCCATGTTAATTTCAGGCGCCTTCCTCTCTCCATTTCTGATAAATTATAAGTTTTCAACCTGCTCTCATTTGGTCATTTTTTATCCGATTAAGAAAATGAGAACATGCTCGTGTTCCCCAAACCCTTGCCGTTCTAACGAGTCATGTCTTGAATCTGTATCTTCAACCGTTAAGTCGTGAGAGGCTTTTGTTGAAGGGGTGCTTCTCTCATGCAATCTCAATGGAATGTGGGGCGCGTGACGGCTCCAAGTCAAAAATGCATGTACGCTCTTAAAGTGACAGTGACATATTTTTAGATTATGGTTAACTTACACATTTCTTGACCGATTCCAGTCGTTTAAATTTTAAACTGTTCAGCTCATTTACATTTTTTGAAATACATTTTCAGGGACAGTGAGATACTTTTAGTTGATGTTGATTATGGTTAACTTCCACATTTCTTGAGCGATTCCAGTGGTTTAAATTTTAAACTGTTCAGCTCATTATCATCATCATCTTCTTTGAGGTGTGCGTCTCTCATTCAATCTCAATGCAATGTGGGTGCGTGACGTCTCCAAGTCAAATGTGCGTGCGTGAATGTGCACGTTTCTTAAAGGGACAGTAAGATACTTTTAGTTGATGTTGATTATAGTTAACTTCCACATTTCTTGACCGATTCCAGTGGTTTAAATTTTAAACTGTTCAGCTCATTTACATTTTTTTATGGACAGTAAGATACTTTTAGTTGATGTTGATTATGGTTAACTTCCACATTTCTTGAGCGATTCCAGTGGTTTAAATTTTAAACTGTTCAGCTCATTACCAAAGAGTCAGCAGTCCCATTCAAAATTTCCGCGGGAATTTTTCTAGTTATGGGACTGCTTTGCGAAGCAAGCAGGCACATATTGTTATTCTACCTAGGACAGTGGTTTATTTTTCTTGTCGTTATTATTATGGGACTGCTTTGCGAAGCAAGCAGGCACATATTGTTATTCTACCTAGGACAGTGGTTTATTTTTCTTGTTGTTATTATTATATATTATTCCACGATTTTTCCGCTAAAATGCGGCCCGTACCGTACATCGCACCGGCACAAATGAGGTATCAAACGATGCGGCTCGATCTGACTCGCTGCGCTATTATTTTTCTAAGAATTCCCAGTTACCTTGGCGACGCTATTCCCAAAAAACTCCCAAATTAACTCCCCATTGGGAATGAATGGGAAAAAAATCACACTTCAAGCACCTTTTTCCAAGACACGCTGCGCGCGCATACGTTATCCGACCGATACGAATTTTAGCTCATTTTGTAGGAATTTGTCCCATCTTTAGCTCAGTGTCGAAATCTTTTTTAAGGAATGAAAGCCCCCCCCCCCTGTTCGGGTTCAAAGACAGTAGCTGAATTAGCTTTCTCACACACTCTGTTGGCTAATTAGCCATCCAGTGCCGGGAACCAAATAATGTATTAGAAAAAATTTCACTTCAACTCGTCACCACTGCCACAATCTTTTGTCACTAGACGTCAAATTCTCACATTTTGTAGTCACGAGTGTCTTCTTTCAGACAAACTAACTTTTATTTGGCTAAGGTGTCATTTAGTACCTTTATTTTCCCTTTAAGCGAAGAGAAATTGGACTCTCTCGCCAATCTCTTCCATGTTAATTTGGGTGTTTTTTTCCTCTTCATTTCGGATAAATCATACATTTTCAACCTGCTCTCATTTGGTCATTTTTCATCCGATTAAAAAAATTACAACATGCTCGTGTTCCCCAAACCCTTGCCGTTCTAACAAGCCATTTCTTGAATCTGTATCTTGAAGAGTTAAGTCGTGAGAGGCTTTTGTTCCAGGGGTGCGTCTGTCATACAATCTCAATGGAATGCAACCAATCTTGATGATAGTTGGATCTAGTCTTCTCTCTTTTCCCTGATTGGTTCGTTTTCTGCTTGTCTGTGCTGTGGCCAATGAGAGACGCTTTAATGACACCAATTAGAAGTTTCTCGAGAACCTACTCCTCCCATTTCATCTCGTCTGAGGTAAGTTGCAAGGCAATTGTTTGTAGTCTGGTGAATAATGCTAAATAAGTGTGATTTTGCAAGTTTTCCCCATCCTAAACTACATCACGTTAATACTGGCGATGTATTGAAACGTATTTGATGTGTTTGAACGTTATGTTGCTGTTTTAACAAGATTGGAAAAGTTAAGTGCTAGAGATGGTAGCCTACATGCTAGCTGCACCTGCTAGCGCTAGCAAAGAGCTAGCAGATGTTACATTAAAGTTTTAATGTGCAGTAAAAAAAAACTAAGAAAAGTTTGAGTAGGCTCTAAATCTCAATTGTGTACATCTCTCGTTGCTACAATATACAGTAAGGCTTTTGTCTCGTCTGTCGTCGACGTGGGGGGGGGGGGGGGGTTGAGTGGCGTGTCGACGGTGTAGCGAAGCGGCGCCAATGAGGGATTTCGGAGAACATGCTCGTGTTCCCCAAACCCTTGCCGTTCTAACGAGCCCTTTCTTGAATCTGTATCTTCAACCGTTAAGTCGTGAGAGGCTTTTGTACAAGGGGTGCTTCTCTCATGCGATCTCAATGCAATGTGGGTGCGTGACGTCACTTCAACTCGTCACCATGGCAACGATCTTTTGTCACTAGACGTCAAATTCTCACATTTTGTAGTCACGAGTGTCTTCTTTCAGACAAACTAACTTTTATTTGGCTAAGGTGTCATTTAGTACCTTTATTTTCACCTTAAGCAAGAGAAGTCGGACTAATTCGCCTGTCTTGTACATGTTAATTTCAGGCGCCTTCCTCTCTCCATTTCTGATAAATCATAAGTTTTCAACCTGCTCTCATTTGGTCATTTTTTATCCGATTAAGAAAATGAGAACATGCTCGTGTTCCCCAAACCCTTGCCGTTCTAACGAGCCATTTCTTGAATCTGTATCTTCAACCGTTAAGTCGTGAGAGGCTTTTGTACAAGGGGTGCTTCTCTCATGCGATCTCAATGCAATGTGGGGCGCGTGACGGCTCCAAGTCAAAAATGTATGTGCTCTTAAAGTGACAGTGACATATTTTTAGATTATGGTTAACTTCCACATTTCTTGACCGATTCCAGTCATTTAAATTTTAAACTGTTCAGCTCATTTACATTTTTTTAAATACATGTTCAGGGACAGTGAGATACTTTTAGTTGATGTTGATTATGGTTAACTTCCACATTTCTTGAGCGATTCCAGTGGTTTAAATTTTAAACTGTTCAGCTCATTACCAAAGAGTCAGCAGTCCCATTCAAAATTTCCGCGGGAATTTTTCTAGTTATGGGACTGCTTTGCGAAGCAAGCAGGCACATATTGTTATTCTACCTAGGACAGTGGTTTATTTTTCTTGTTGTTATTATTATATATTATTCCACGATTTTTCCGCTAAAATGCGGCCCGTACCGTACATCGCACCGGCACAAATGAGGTATCAAACGATGCGGCTCGATCTGACTCGCTGCGCTATTATTTTTCTAAGAATTCCCAGTTACCTTGGCGACGCTATTCCCCAAAAACTCCCAAATTAACTCCCCATTGGGAATGAATGGGAAAAAAATCACACTTCAAGCACCTTTTTCCAAGACACGCTGCGCGCGCATACGTTATCCGACCGATACGAATTTTAGCTCATTTTGTAGGAATTTGTCCCATCTTTAGCTCAGTGTCGAAATCTTTTTTAAGGAATGAAAGCCCCCCCCCCCTGTTCGGGTTCAAAGACAGTAGCTGAATTAGCTTTCTCACACACTCTGTTGGCTAATTAGCCATCCAGTGCCGGGAACCAAATAATGTATTAGAAAAAATTTCACTTCAACTCGTCACCACTGCCACAATCTTTTGTCACTAGACGTCAAATTCTCACATTTTGTAGTCACGAGTGTCTTCTTTCAGACAAACTAACTTTTATTTGGCTAAGGTGTCATTTAGTACCTTTATTTTCCCTTTAAGCGAAGAGAAATTGGACTCTCTCGCCAATCTCTTCCATGTTAATTTGGGTGTTTTTTTCCTCTTCATTTCGGATAAATCATACATTTTCAACCTGCTCTCATTTGGTCATTTTTCATCCGATTAAAAAAATTACAACATGCTCGTGTTCCCCAAACCCTTGCCGTTCTAACAAGCCATTTCTTGAATCTGTATCTTGAAGAGTTAAGTCGTGAGAGGCTTTTGTTCCAGGGGTGCGTCTGTCATACAATCTCAATGGAATGCAACCAATCTTGATGATAGTTGGATCTAGTCTTCTCTCTTTTCCCTGATTGGTTCGTTTTCTGCTTGTCTGTGCTGTGGCCAATGAGAGACGCTTTAATGACACCAATTAGAAGTTTCTCGAGAACCTACTCCTCCCATTTCATCTCGTCTGAGGTAAGTTGCAAGGCAATTGTTTGTAGTCTGGTGAATAATGCTAAATAAGTGTGATTTTGCAAGTTTTCCCCATCCTAAACTACATCACGTTAATACTGGCGATGTATTGAAACGTATTTGATGTGTTTGAACGTTATGTTGCTGTTTTAACAAGATTGGAAAAGTTAAGTGCTAGAGATGGTAGCCTACATGCTAGCTGCACCTGCTAGCGCTAGCAAAGAGCTAGCAGATGTTACATTAAAGTTTTAATGTGCAGTAAAAAAAAACTAAGAAAAGTTTGAGTAGGCTCTAAATCTCAATTGTGTACATCTCTCGTTGCTACAATATACAGTAAGGCTTTTGTCTCGTCTGTCGTCGACGTGGGGGGGGGGGGGGGTTGAGTGGCGTGTCGACGGTGTAGCGAAGCGGCGCCAATGAGGGATTTCGGAGAACATGCTCGTGTTCCCCAAACCCTTGCCG
>NC_135445.1:19503487-19530987 GCF_051991255.1 Vanacampus margaritifer | reverse complement strand
GATGACCTGCACTCTCAGTACCAGCTTGTGGAGAGGATTATAGGTAGGTGTTCAGTTTTCTTTGAATTCAAAGCTACTATTGGAGGGCCATGGACACTGATCCAACAGTGAATAAATTGCATCTCAATCTCTTTGGGTTTCTTTGTGGTGACAATGCTCCCTGCACTGAAACGAGTGAAATGGTCAATAAGCATGTAATCGTAGACACCACATACATTTGGCTCAAGTTCATGCAGGGCGACAGCCACAGTTTCATTGTATGTTGAAGCCATGGGAAGACCTTCAACTGGTTTGTGCTTTGGTTCACTGTACCTTCTGCACGTTTCGCAGTGCTTCACAATGTTCTTGAGCATTGCCTTGCTTTCTTTATCTTGAGTGCCTGAGCAGGTCAGTAGGCTCTGCAGCCTTTCATCTGATGCATATCCAAACTGCCTGTGTAGTTTCAAAAGTATCTTCTCCTTTTCTATGACACTCACTCTATCTCTAACAAGGAGAATCTCATCTTTGCCTTTTATTCCAGTCTCACTTGCTTTTTCTTTATCCTGACCAGTGCCTCTTAATAATGTCCTGAAGAACTCACTTTGTTGACAGTCCATTTGTGTAATCCTCAAGCCATTTCTCGCCACTCACTGTTCTTGTGCAGGCTGTGTCAATCACTGCTGACTCTAGTGCTTCCACCATGAAGATTTCAGCATGTGACAAAGTTTCATCTGAAAACATTATTGCGTTCTTCATAGCCATCTTTTTCTCCCTCATCGGTTGTCAGTTTGACACGTTCTCTTTTATGTTAAAAGGGTATCTCTTATAATAGGCACACTCACTCTTTGCACTCATTTACTGCAAGCTGCCACCCCCTAGTGTCGAAGTAATGTCTCAAAAAATTATCTTCAAAGCTGATTTCATATCGGCAAAGGAAACACTTGGGCAAGCTGTTAGCGCTAACTGATTGTCTTTTATGTTGAGATCAGCAGTATCCAGAAGTTTAAAGGCTAGTGCAGCATCTGGGAGCTCCATTTTAAACAAACATATCTTGTTGTAACTTCCTTCAAACTCAACAAGGTACGAGTCCAACTTTGGCGAGAGTATATAGTAGGGCTGCACGATATTAGAAAAAACTGATATTGCAATTTATTTATTCTGGGGTCTGCGATATGTTGCGATATTAAAAATAGAAGAATTTTGCAAAAACACTACATCTTACCACAAATATTTGTCTTATTTGTAATCAAATTATTATTATCAATAGCATTATAATAGATGCAAATTGTCTAAAAACAAGTTACTTTTTAGGTGATAAGTCTTATTTTAAATGTAATGAATTTCTTTGGACCATAAATGAGACATTTTAACTATTATTATTATTATTATATAAATGTTAGTATATTAACCATTGACTGATATTAACTTATCAACTGCAAGATGCAGCCTGTGCCCGGTCCACTCATTTAAGGCAGCTGCCCTCACCATATTTGCAGCATTGTCTGTCTGATGGTATTTCATACCGCTTGTCACGCATGTGGATCAATTTTTTCTAAACCCCTATTTAGTTACGGTGTTGAATGGCTCCATGTCTTATTTCGCCAGGTGAAAAGTTATTGCATCCATGATTTGTCGGTGCTGTTTGGACTTCTTATCATAAGATGTTATGCTGGCAAAGGCGTCTGTAATGCCTTTTGGGGACTAAATCCACTGCAGATTCTACCGCCGTGACGCCGTCTCCTCTGCATGTCGCCTTTTGTGTTTTCAGAGCAAACGCTGTGGGTAGTGTGAGAGTGGAGGGGCCGGTAACTAATGAGCTGGAGGGAGGGGAAGAGCGAGCAGAGCATGGAGTAGCTTGCTGCTTTTATGAAGCAAAACAAATGTTTTCTTGTTCTTAAAAAAAAAGAAGATAAAAACATCCCACGTCTTGCGATGTCACTATCGCGCATGCGCACATCGCAATCGCGATGTTCAAACGATATATTGTGCAGGCCTAGTATATATAGTACCAGTGTCAGAATTTAAGCCATCAGTGGCAATTTCCAACGCTCTTTTCCTCGCTCTGCCAATGAGCGACAAGGTAACTGCCATCTAGCACTCCGCCCGTCCCCCCACACACACAATTTAGCTCTCATTGTGTTCATAAGTTAAGGACTCCCTGTACAAGTAATTTCCCAGTTTTCCCAGAATATGTCTCCTTAAACGCATAAAAATATATGCTTACGCACAGCAGTCATATTGTAAATTACATTTTCATCACTGTCTGAATATCTTTGAGCAGGTCATTCCAACCAAAAGTCAGCTGCTGGTTTCCCGGACTACCTGTGCAAGTGGCAGGGATTGCCGTATTCTGAGTGTAGCTGGGAAGATGGTGCTCTGATTGCCAAGAAATTCCAGAAATGCATTGATGATTACATGAGCAGAAACCAATCAAAGACCATTCCATCCAGAGATTGCAAGGTAAAAAGAAAAAAAAATCTGGTGGGACTAAATGATTTCCATCAATTTGTATATTTGTTTATATTTGATTAAAAGCACTATTTATTGCACTGTACAGTTTCATCTAGTATAGTTTGGATTCAGATGACATAAATAACCCGCTGTACTTTTCCTGCAGGTGCTGAAGCAGAGACCAAGGTTTGCTCCAATGAAAAAGCAACCCCATTACATAGGAGGTGATGGACTAGAACTCCGAGACTATCAATTGGACAGTTTAAACTGGATGGCCCACTCGTGGTGCAAGTAAGACTTGTGCAGTCTCGCAGCCATGCGTTAATCTAAAGATCATACTGTATATGGTCTATTATACAAAGTTTTTTCTTCTGCTCCATCTGAATTTAAGAGGCAACAGCTGCATCCTCGCCGATGAGATGGGTTTAGGGAAGACCATTCAGACCATCTCTTTCCTTAACTATTTGTTTAATGAGCACCAGCTATATGGGCCCTTCTTGCTGGTTGTTCCCCTATCTACATTAACCTCGTGGCAGAGAGAAATACAGCTGTGGGCCCCTCAGATGAATATTGTTGTCTACCTTGGGGACATAAGCAGTAGGAATATGGTAAGATGGAATATTTTCTACCCATACACTCTAATAACACGGGGTTGCCAGAATATTCCAAAGCACACACACCCACAGAACACGTCTCTAATCCAAACCCTACTTCATACAGTCCCCTTCAGAGGTATTGGAACAGCAGGGCACTTTGTTTATGTTGTATGCTGAAGACATTTTGGCTTCAGAGTAAAAGATAAACATTAGGGATGTTCAATACCACTTTTTCTCAGACGGATACCGATACAAGTACTCAACTTGTCAGTATTCACTGATACCAATACCAAGTGCCGATACTTCTAGTATTTTTGATACATAGAATTCAAAAAACAAAACAAAACAATGACAGATAATTTAAAAGAAAGCACCATATGTCCCCATATAGCACATTTCCATAAAATTGCATGACATTAATGGCAATTATCTATATTTTTTCCATTTGTTCATAAAATATGTTTTGTATAGAACACACAGTAAAAATAATTACTGTTATTTATTTATTTATTACTTTATTTATGTAGCACTTTATGTGGCAATTTGCCTCTAAAAATCTTTACACTAGCCTTTTTATTTGACCGTTTATGACTGAAACATCTTCTAATTAGTAGATTAACACCTTAGCTGTTCACAATGAATACTCCTGCAGTCCTCTAGCCAATAGTTTTCAGGCTGGATTCGGGTTTGAATTTCCCGCTCTGTCTGTGGATGTGATGTCATGTGCGCATTGTGTATGTGAGAATGGAGTGTGCAGTTTCATTTTTCGGCCACAGTAGCGATTCGAAATTCACTCTTCTTGACAATAATATGTTCTATGCAGCCCCACTAGTCTAAATATGGTACTGTATTCTGGTTAATATTGTGTTAGTGGAATAAGAGTTAATGAAAATGAGGTCCACCAGACCCAAAGCAAAATCCAGCAGTTTTGATCAATATCAGAAGGCGGCCATTTTGCCACTTGCTGTCATGTGAAAATGACATAAATGTTGCTCAGGTTTCAGGTAACAACCAATACAGCTCATCTTCAGAAAACAGGTAAGCTGGGATTGGTCGTTGTCTGAGCCCTGAGCAACATTGATGTCATCTTCAATCGTCAGTGATTGTTGTACTAAATTCATACAAAAGCCTCTGTATTCTGTTTAACCATGCTGCAGCCAGCATGTTGTGGGTCGGTGCACTCGGAGCACTTATAGTCTCCTTTGGGTTACTGCACGCCATCGACAACGCTCTTTCAAAATAGGAAACAGTGTCGCGGTACCGGCGTTGAATGAGCTGCTCTTGACGCTCGCAATTATTTTACCTCTAATAACATAATTTATGCAGAGCAGTAAAGCAGCACATAGGAATTCTATGTTTTCTCTCTTTTTCTGGGTTTGTGCTCTGCGCGACACCCTCGTAATTTCTGTCCAATTGGAGTACCAATCGTCACACTTGCCTGTTTGCAGAATATAGTTCACTTGCAAAACCACAGTGTGAATACAAACCGCACCAAACGGAAAAAATAAAGTCCACTTTTGGTCCAGACCAAACAAGCAATCCAAAGGACTTTTCTGGCCTGAATACACCCTTAGTTATAATACTGTCATAACCTAATATAGGGCTATGTCTACCTGCTTCCAATTCTCTGAAATGCTCACTTGAAAAATGGGAGGCATCAGACAACAGGTGCTCTCAGGTGTTGTGGCGAAGGAGGAGCTTAGACCAGGGGTGAATATATATTTACGTTCCTACCCTCACCTATGGTCATGAGCTGTGCGTTGTGACCAAAAGAGCAAGATCCTGAATACAAGCGGCCAAATTAAATTACCTCCGCAAGATTTCTGGGCTCGCCCTTATTGATAGTGTGAAAAGCTCGATCATTTGGGAGGGACTCAGAGTCAAGCCGCAGCTCCTCCACAAAAAGAGGAGCCGGCTGAGGTGGCTCAGGCACCTTGTTGGGATGCCTCCTGGACGCCTCTCTGGTGAGGTGTTCCGTGTATGTCCCACCGGCAGGAGATCCTGGGGATGATCCAGGACATAAGCTCTCCCGGCTTCCCTGGGACCGCCTTGGGATCTTCCCAGAGTTGGATAAAGTGGCTGGGTAGAGGGAAGTTTGGGCTAGCTTTTTGTCCAATTCAGTTTATATAGCTGAATTAGTTTATATTCCAATTTCTTTCAGTTGCTGAAAAAGACTCCACACATACTGGTGTTGTAATACCATGACAATGTTCAAATCAGATTCATTATTTTTTTTCCAACTGTAGATAAGGACACACGAGTGGATGCATATTCATTCCAAGAGGCTGAAATTCAACATCCTCCTCACTACGTATGAGATTCTTCTCAAGGACAAGGTTAGGAGCTACCTCACATAAGCTTCTATTAGGGCTGGGTGACTTTTTTTTCTTAATGCCAACAACAGCTTACATGGTCATGTGCACTTCTTATACCAGTGTTTCCTACTAGGGATGTCCCGATCACGTGATCAGAAACCGAGTCCCGATCACATCATTTTCAGCTGATCGGTATTGAGAGAAAGTGATCGGGTTTTTCATTTTTGGCAATTTTGTTATTATTATTATTTTAAGGGCTACAAAGCAACACAATCATCCAGAAGTAAACATATTGCCAAACAAAACGTTTTATACTATGCAACATTGCTACACAGCCTTCAACACGGAAAGTAAACAAAGCTAGCGGGGAACGTTCTGGTAGTTGAGGCCGAAACTTAGCTTTATGTAGCTGCAGCAATGTCGGCAGTGTGGAAATATTTTAACTTGGAAAGTGGCACCAGTCTAATGGCAACTTATAATGTATTGAAGTTTAGCATTTTGGGTGGCGGAAAGAACAGGAGTGCGTTTAATATAACAAATTTAATACACCACCTGAAAAAAAAAAACAGCACTACACGCCAAGTTTACTGCAGCCACGCAAGTAGTAAAGATGACACTGAGCCAACCGACGCTGAAACAGACTTTGCAGAACAAAGAAAAAATGTCCAAAGATAGTGAAAAAGCCAAGACAATGACAACCATGATAGCTCAATTCATCGCGCTGGATGACCAACCTTTGTCCGTGGTGGAAAACGTTGGCTTTCGCCGTCTCTTGGAGTAACTAGAGCTGCGGTATGCGATACCTTCTCATCACTATTTCTGCGACAAAGTTCTCCCGGGTTTTGACAAGGAGGTACGTGACAACCTGCTCGTTTTACGGGCATTTAAAGTTCGCCCGTGTGCCCGATGTCACTTCTCAGTCCCACAGCGCAATGGGTTGACACTAGTTTTAATTTACAGCGTGTAACTTTGCATGTCCAGCACCTTCGTGGATACGCGGAGCATGTGAAGGAGGCGATAGAAAGGATGCTTATCACTGGGGGATTAAAGAAAGAACGGGAGCACGTAATTTTGCGGGACAATACACAAAATATGAAGAAAGCCATGAATGATCGCTCACACGCTTGTTACGGCATGTTACAGTAATAAGTAGAATTTCAAATATTTTTTTAATATGTTTATTTAAGACATGAAATGTAAATATAATTGCAACATTATTTTGTGCACCTCTGATGGCACCCCCCAAAATTATGGAGATGGTTTTGTTGTAATAAAAAAAAAATATATATATATAGGAGGCACTTTAAAAAAATTTTTTATTTTTTTTTATTTTTTTTACTCCTAATACTTTGTTGATTGAGGTATCGGATCGGGACTCTGTATCGGCAGATCTTCAAAATTAGGTGACTCTGACTCGGGTGCAAAAAAATGTGATCAGGGCATCCCTAGTTCCTACCCCTTTTGGCTCAAACCTTTTTGTCATACTATGAGTACGCCCTCACTCACATGTTTGGATGATTCTCCTAAAATAGGATGCAACACAATTGATTATTAAATTAAAATATTTTTCTTTGAAACTTAGATGCATTGTTGTGTTTTTTTAAATAAATTTTTTTGAGTCGCAACTGCCACCTTTTGTAACCAAAGGTAGTATTGTGACCAACTTATTCAACAAATTATACGAAATTATGATTTGCGACATGAATTAAATCATTTTCACATTGTTTGCAAGTGGCAAAAAAAAAAGGAGTCGGGTGTTAGGCAGCCGTAAAATCCAGCGTGCTTTTCATTGCCAAAAACATGGTGTACATTTATATATTGAAAAGGCTGTGATTTAGTAACATATTGAGCCACTTCAATGTTTGAAACAGTATGGAATGAACTTCCAACTGCTGAGTAATAGAGCCCAGAAATAGCTATCCCTGAATCCAAACAAGAACAATGTTCATTTGTTGATGTTAAATAATTGAGCATTTTAATTATAAGGGGCATTTCCTCAAAAATAATTATTTTCACTTCACATGTAAAAAAAAATGTTTATTTCTATTCTTGGAAGTTCATTCAAGTTAACACTGAGGAAAAAAAATAGGAAAGCCTGTGTTTGGTTTCAAGAGAAATAAAGTATATCCTAAAAGGGGGGAGAAATCCAAAAAGCAAAACTTGTTTTGAAAAATATAATTTCCTTTTCTTGAAGGAAAAATCGATTATCATCAGAAATCAGATTTTTGTGGAGGGTGTTTGTTTCAAGGTCATATCGCCCAGCCCTAGCTTCTATCTTGGTCTACATTTTATTAGTATAACTAAACATGTGACAAATATGTCTGCAGTCTTTTTTGGGTGGTGTTAACTGGGCTTTCATCGGTGTGGATGAGGCACATCGACTGAAGAATGATGACTCACTTCTCTACAAGACTATGATTGACTTCAAGTCCAATCACAGGCTCCTGATCACAGGAACACCACTGCAAAACTCCCTCAAAGAGCTCTGGTCCCTGCTGCATTTCATTATGCCTGAAAAGTAGGCCATACCATTTGTTACTTTCTAAAAATGACTTGTCTTTTTGTTGTTGTTGTAGTAATTTTCACAAAAAATGCTCCCTCCCAAAATATTTATTGCGAAAAAAAATTACAAATAATAAAAATTCTTTACAACCTAAAAGCACATTCAAATACACATACCAACAATAACACAAATACACACATTTACAGTGCATCTAAGAAAATGTTCATAGCACATTCTCTATTCTACTTATTTTCTTGTTTCAGCCATGTTCCATAATTTATTTAAAAAAATATTTTTTCCCCATAAAGAAATAAAGACTGAACACCCCATAATGACAAGGGGGCAAAGTTTTTTTTAATATTTTTTTTATTAAAAATAAACAAAAACTAATATTCAAATTTTACAGTATTAGAAAGAGTCGTGTGTGTGTGTGTGTGGGTCGGCAGATGAACTGAAACGGTAAACTGAACAGGAGAGGCTGTCGGCAAAATCGTTGTCCTTGCCAGCCAGGTGCTTGATGACAGTAGTAAATTCAGAAATGGCGGCGAGCTGGCGTTGCTGTCGACCAGACCACTCCCGACGATCTTGGCCATTGCAAATGTCAGTGGCTTTTATTCTATGAAAGCAGTGAACTGGCGGCCCTCCAAGAGGAATCGGAAGGTGTCCCGGAACTCCCTGTCAAAAGTTGTGTACAGTGTTCCCTCGCTATAACGCGGTTCACTTGTTCACAAGTGCAATTTTACATGCATTTTTTTTACAGTTATGTACTTATTTTATAAAAAATGTATGAAGGTTTGAACATTGAGAATGTTTAAACAAGAAATGTGAGAAAATGTAAATGCCTAAATGAGAAAAATGTAGAAACTGTGTGATGAGGGGTTTTAGAGCCTTGAAACACTTATAATAAATGTGAAACATAAAACTAACTACCTCACGGATTTCATTTATTGCGGGGGTGTTTTTTGGGACCTAAACCCCAACGAAAAGCGAGGGAACACTGTACCTCCTTTCACTGTCACAGAGCTGCCTGCTGAAGAAGACCAGTAGATGCGAGGCCCCGCCCACCCATTGCTCCCACTCTGTAGTCAGATGCGTCTGTCATGAGGGCGACCAGTGCGGTGGGAGACAGGTGTGATAGCAGAGCTGCATTGGCCAACGCAGCCTTGGCAGAGTCAAAACCTTCGTCCATCCCCGAAGAAACCTGTCCACTTCACCCTTGGGCCCTTTTCCCCACAGGGCCTCGTACAAGGGCCACATGATGTGAGCTGCATGGAGAATGAACCAAATAACACTGGCAACCGTGTCCACCCTGGCAGGACAGGAAACATTTTGTCGCGTTACCTGCTGCCTGAGGAAGATAATTACTGACAGAACTGGTGCTTGACCGGACTGACGATGAGGCTCTTTGCTTGCTGAGTTATGGTACCTGTACATCAGAAGACTTGGAGAAAATTTGTAAAAGAACCATCTCACACCTCACGTTAAAAGGGATGTAGGTTCAGTCTGTCAGTGCTCAGATTGTACACCGCACACTGCATCAAATTGGTCTGCATGGCTGTCGTCCCAGAAGGAAGACTCTTCTAAAGATGATGCACAAGAAATCCCGCAAAGAGTTTGCTGAAGACATGACATTACTGGATGGATTACCAGAACCATGTACAGTCCCTGACAAAAGTCTTGTCGCTTATCCATTTTGTAGAAACACCAGCTTATAACCTGACTTTTAATTAACCCATTGGTTTTGGAAATGGCTCATATAAAAGCTAAAACCCTCCCAAATGATGTTTAATATACAAAAATAAATTTGCTTCACTGAAGAAATTTTGGTCATTTAATGAACACAGAAAGGTCAGATTTTGGCAAGACAAGAGTTTTGTCGCCTACAAAAAGCAATGTGAAAATGGAACAAATCATTTACTTCAAATACCAAAAAAAAAGTTACATAACATCAGAGAATGAAGTAGTGGTGCTGTGAGATCCATATCTAATATCTTGTATGACTTCCATGAGCTTGAAGGACTGCATCCATGCGGTTCGGCAATGATTCATACAATGTATTGATGAAGTCATCAGGAATAGCAAAGAAAGCAGTCTTACATGCCTCCCAGAATTCATCAAGATTCTTTGGTTTGGTCTTCCATGCTTCCTCTTTCATTCTACCCCAGACATGCTCAATGATGTTCATGTCTGGCGACTGGGCTGGCCAGTCTTGGAGCACCTTGATCTTCTTCGCCTTGAGGAACTTTGATGTAGAGATGGAAGTAAGCGCCATCCTGCTGCAAAATGTGACCCCTTTTATGGTTGGGAATGTAAGAGGTAGCCAATACGTCTTGATATTTTAGGCTATTGGTATTGCCTTCCACCCTGCAAATCTCTCGCACGCCCCCATACTGGATGTAACCCCAGACCATGATTTTTCCGCCACCAAACTTAACTGTTTTCTGGGTGTATCTCGGATCCATGCGGGCTCCAGTAGGTCTTCTGCAATATTTGCGGTGGCTGTGATGTAACTCAACCGAAGAGAAATCCACCTTCTGCCACTTTTCCAGCTTCCATCCTTTTAGCAGGCTGTGGGCCTTGGCAAATGCCACACGTTTTTTTAATTGCCTTTTGTTTAGTGCTGGTTTCTGGGCACTGATTTGACCATGGAGGCCATTTCGAGACAGAATTCTACTAACTGTTGTGTTTGACACGGGGACTTGAGGTGACCAGGCCTGGTGGAGCTCTGCTGCAGTGGAAAAGGGGCTGGCCTTGGATTTTCGAGCCGTTTGACACGGGGACTTGAGGTGACCAGGCCTGGTGGAGCTCTGCTGCAGTGGAAAAGGGGCTGTCCTTGGATTTTCGAGCCAACAAACGGTCCTCCCGAGCAGTTGTCTTGCGGGGTCTGCCAAACCTGGGCTTGTCAAAAACATCTCCAGTCTCTTCAAATCTTTTTCTTATCCTTTGTACTTGACGCTGAGACACATTGAAGGTGTCAGCCACCTCAGCAGTGGATCTGGTCTTCAGCCTCTTGATAATCAACGCTTTGGTCTCAGGGTGAATTTTAGGCATGGTGTCCGTGGTCAAGTTGCAGTTGATGTGAAGGTCTGGTGTGCTGGGGTTCTTTTTATACACACCCACTAATTGATTGGTCAACAGGTGAGGCTGGAATCAAGGATTGGGTGCATCGTTTTACAAGGCGACAAGACTTTTGTCTTTGCAAAAAGTGACTCAGTGAGCTTTACCAAGCTTTAAATGTTAGAATGCTTTTCAGCAGTTTCGTTTTGCACCAAAATATTATTTCAAAAGCTGTAAAAAAATATTTATTAGAAATATATTTCAGGGGCATTTAAAGTCAACTTGTACCCAAGTGACAAGACTTTTGTCAGGGACTGTACTGTGGTATGATGAGATCAAGATAAACTGAGTAGGAGGGGAGGGAAGAAGCAACACTAAGGAATGTTGATGACGTATGTAAACAAACGCATGAAAATGAACATTTATCGAGTGCGGAAAAGAACTATGATGTCCATTTTATTAATTGAAAGATAAGTCGATATAGGCATTATCTTGACAGGCCTACTCTTGTGTTATGGCAAACTACGGCAAACTATGGTAAATTATAGGATGTAAAATATGGAAACCGTCACAGTAAATAAATAAATATCAGCTGACAAAAGTATGTAAGCATTTCAATATTTAGCTCTAATACCGTAATACTAACGCATACAGTCCAACCCCTGAATTTGAGCATGATATGAAATATATCAGGAGCTCTTTTAATGAGTTATGTTACGTTTTTCAAGGTTTCATTCGTGGGAGATGTTTGAGGAAGAACATGGTAAAGGACGGGATTCTGGCTACACCAGTCTGCACAAAGAACTGGAACCTTTTCTTCTACGCAGAGTCAAGAAGGATGTGGAGAAATCTCTCCCAGCCAAAGTGGAACAGATCCTAAGAGTGGAAATGAGTGCTATCCAGAAACAGTATTATAAGTAAAGATTGTATCCAAGCTTTATTGTTGCTCATTGTGTTTTGATTCTAAACTCTTAAGTCATCTCACTTTCCATTGTCTGTCACTCTCTCTCTCTTGTGACTGTAGATGGATCCTCACCAGGAACTACAAGGCTCTGAGTAAAGGTATCAAAGGCAGCACATCGGGTTTCCTAAACATCATGATGGAGTTGAAGAAATGCTGTAACCATTGTTACCTTATCAAACCTCCTGAGGACCACGAATTCCTTAACAGAGCAGAAGCATTGCAGGTTTGAATTCTAGTATTGTTTTGTTGTAGTTTTTATGCATCTGTGGTTACTCCTAGGTAGGGCCAGGCGATTAATCGATTTTGCCCATTAATTTGAGCTTTGGGGTCAAAATGTTTTTAGTAGTGCCTGTTCAAAACATGTATTTTCTAATTGTGCACTCAGTGGCGAGTGGTGCATTTGGGACACAGGCCTTCACTGGGGATTTAAATGACCTAATCCATGAATTTACATACCCTGGGGCAGAGGTGGACATGAAGGTCCGTCAATGACTGACGCCCATTTTGTTGACGATTGACGGGAAACTTCTAAAAATTGACGAACTAACTTTGACGGATGGGTTTTTTCGTCCGTCAATGTAATCGTCAATTCATCAATAAATTCGGCAATCCGCTAGACGTAAAAAAAAAAAAAATTCTGACAATTGACGGAATATTGACTGATGCCCACTTCGAATGACGGAAACATTGACGGACGCCCATTTTGCTGAACAATCGACGAATGATGGATTGACGGTTCAGCTTGAAATATTGATGGATTGATGATGACGGAAGGGTGTCCCGCCTTTTGACGATTGCCGACGGTCACTCAAAATTCATTGACGTGCCCACCTCTGCCTAGGGGTATGTAAACTTATGAGCATAACTGCACTACAAAAGCTAAACGTCACTTATGGCACCAAAAAAAATCACGGCATGCACATCTCTACTCATGTCAACTTCAACCTCTGAAAATAACAAAACAATTGCCACTGTATTTGTGATTTTAATAGATATTGAGCCTTTTTCTCACTATAAACTATGCTCATAAGTTTATATACCCCAAGGGTATGTGATCTTTTAAGCACCATACGATGAAATCAATACATTCTTGCTTTTTTAAATTTGTAAGCGGCTGTTAGCGGTCTTCCTCATTTGCAAAAAATGAAAATTGAGACAATTGCACTTAATTGCCTTTAAAATTTTATTATAATATGGAATGTCATTACCTCAAAGATTGACAAAGTTACAGCAACAACAACAAAATAATCATTTTTTGTGTGTTCTTTTTCTATTTTTGCCAGAAAATTTTCCATGGGCCGAATTTTGGTGCGTCCCTACTCAATTAAAAAAAAATAATAATAATTTGGGGGAGGGAAAGGAAGAAATTTGGAGGAGTGGTGGCTAGGATTTATGAATGTAGAATGAATGATGGAAGAGGAAACATTGACAATCTGATGGCATTTTCAACCGACATCAAGTGGTAAAATGGCCGCCCCCTGAGATGGATAAAAACAAGCAGATTTTGCTACTTAATTAATATTCCACAAACGTAATATTAACCAGAATAGCCGGCGGGCTTAGACTATTGGGGGTGCATAAAACATGTTATTGTCTTGACTTCCCTTTTTAAATATGTAGTTTGATTTTATCATGCCAAAAAACATAATATTTTACTTAAGAGTTAAATAATGCAGTATAAAGATTCTTAATATGACATAATCATTTAAACTTAACGCGTTATATCATGAGTATACAACGCTTCAGACCACCACCCAAAAAAGGCTTAATGTACGACCCTGATAAGGTTGTCTACTTTAGCGTAGCAGATCCTAAATACATTTGCAAATCTTCGTTGTGTAGAATGGAAGGGATAAAATGTTATTTTCCAAACATTATACTATTGGAATTATGAGAGAGAGCACATTATTTTCATCGTTTCTTTCCAGCAACTTATCCGCAGCAGTGGGAAGCTGGTTTTATTGGACAAGTTGCTGGTTCGTTTGAAAGAGCGAGGCCACAGAGTTCTAATTTTCTCCCAAATGGTTCGGATGCTGGATATCCTTGCTGATTACCTGAGAAGCCGACAGTTCCTTTTTCAGGTGTCTTTTTCGCTCATTTACCATAAAACCTATTGTGCACGCCTCGGTATGTACAATATTTTTGGCTATGTTCTTCATCAGATGGTTGTGTATCTTTTGTTGATCCATTTAGCGATTAGATGGCTCCATCAAGGGTGAGATGAGGAAGCAGGCATTGGATCATTTCAATGCTGATGGTTCAGAGGTATGTTTTGTTTTCATAAAATTATTACATGTTGACTAATTGATAGTTTGTAAGTAGGAATATCTCATACACATATCTCCCAAAGGATTTCTGTTTCCTGTTATCTACACGTGCGGGTGGCCTTGGTATCAATCTGGCTTCAGCTGACACAGTCGTCATCTTTGACTCAGACTGGAACCCCCAAAATGACCTTCAAGCCCAGGCCAGAGCCCACAGGATTGGACAGAAGAGACAGGTAAGCAAAACAGTATATTTGGGCTGGATGGTTCATCGATAGTCAATCAATATGGTTTTGGGTCAGGCCGTTAAGTTTCTCTGCTACTTCTGCACTAAAAATGTGTCATGGGGGTTCAACAGTTAACCGGTTTTACGATTAACATTGGTTTTTAAACGTCAGGATTAAATAACCGCAGCCGTTAACAACACTGGTTATTTCCGCTCACGGTCATGCTCATGGTTCATAGCTCTTCTGTTTTCACACGGCCCATTTAGCAGGCGCACAACAACACAGGGCTCAGCTTTGAACGTCACCTGGGGAGAGTTGCGTACCCGACGGCCGTGGGTAGGGTTCCGATGCGGCCGGGCCGTGGGCAGGTTGAGTGGATGTAGGGAAAGGGGAAGTCGAAACGCGGCGACGGTTGGGCCTCTCGGCCCGAGCTGCTGTCATCGCCACCGAAAAACAGCGCTCTGTCGCAACCTACCTCCAGGCCGCCGCGGCCGGGCAGAGAGCTCCCGCGAGACTTTTGAAGCTGCGGGGCCGCCATCTTGGAACTTTCAAGAAATCTTGGCATACACATTTGGCTGCAAAATGCCAAATGTGTAGCGGTAAACTACACAACTCGCCAGTTTTAAGGTTGATTTTTGATGATTTTTTTTAAATGGGAAAAAAAAGAGGGTACATACCGTCTACTTGTTTTACATGGTGCCCAGGCCCATACTTAATATTTTATTATTCAGTGATTTTTTTTCACTTTGTTAAAATAAACCTAAAGTTAAAGCCAATTTGAGCTTTTCAAGTTCTGAAACTATATTGATTTTTTTGTGTACTGTATTTGTTTTTAAAGGCAGTAACTTTTTTTTTCCAGTTATTGTTGTTAAAAATAAATATTTACGTCACCATTCCCCACTTTCACCTCGTCATTGGCGTCATAGCGAACGGGGGAGCGTGCGCCCTGGATAGATAACCCCATGTTGATCTGGACCATTGTCCATTTGAGGCTATTATTTTCCAATATTGTGGCCGATACCTGATTCCAAGTATCGGATCGGAGCATCCCTAATTTCAACCATAGATAAGCAATGACAGCACAGCACAATATCACTGCAAACTATAACTGCAATAATAAACATCTACTATGATTAAAGTAAATATAGTATCCACTTGGAAGTTGACTTGTAGGATTTAATATGGTTGTCTACAACTTTTCATTTCTAATCGTGTATTGTTCTCTTAGGTGAACATCTATCGTTTGGTGACTAAGGGCTCTGTGGAAGAGGAAATAATAGAGAGAGCAAAGAAGAAGATGGTGCTGGATCACCTTGTCATTCAGAGAATGGACACAACAGGAAAAACTGTCCTCCACACTGGCACTGCTCCCTCAAGGCAAGCCATTGTCTTAGAAGAACATCCTGCCATATGACACAAGACATTCTGAATTCTCATGCCATTTTATTGTACGCAGTTCAGCACCATTCAACAAGGAAGAGTTGTCTGCAATCCTGAAATTTGGTGCTGAGGAGCTTTTTAAAGAGCCAGAGGGCGAAGAGCAGGAGCCTCAGGTAAAAAAAAATAAAAATCCTCAATATACAGTACTTGCACATATAATTCCACTGATTCATAAAGGTATTGTACTGTAATATGTCATGATTTGTCATGTTCTGTAGGAAATGGATATTGATGAGATTCTCAAAAGGGCAGAGACCAGAGAGAATGATCCTGGACCTTCCACGGTGGGAGAAGAACTGTTGTCTCAGTTTAAGGTGAAATATCAAGAATTCATTTGTTGCACTAACTAGGGCTGAACGATTAATTGCATTTGCGTTTTAACCGCGGTTTGAAAACACACGTTTATGTAATCGCGAAGGGCTGCGATTAAATAGATCATTTGTAAAAGGGTGCCGCAAAGGACGTGGACAGTGTGACGAGAGAGGAGAGATACTGCGTGCGTCTTGGCTTGAGTCATTTCAGGAGGGGAGGGTTGGGGAGGGGCGTGACGGGGAGGGGCGGGGCGGGCCCGAGCGGGGTCCAGGCTGGAGGGAAATGTGGAAGCCACTCCAACACAACGCTGTAATGGCGGATGCAAGCGAAAGTTTGCCGTTGCTACCTCAAGAGGGAACACTGCGAACCTTTATCAGCACTTATAAAAAAACACCACAAAGCACTGTATGCTGCTGCTGCTGCATGGTGGCTAAAACGCCTAGCGACCAGTGTTTCCAACCTCAAGTGTGTGTGAGCAGGGAGTTCATGCGTGTGAGAGAGAGAATGAGGGAGAGACAGCGTGAGGGGGGGAGAGGGATAGAGGTACACAGCGCGTGCGTGTGGGAAAGAGGTTGATAATGTGTTTATTGCAAAAATGATAACCTTGAAGTTACTTGCACTTGCTCATCTTTAAAACCAGCAAAAGTTGACATGCTGGTTTTCCTAGCAAAAAATCTGAGCTACAACTTTACAGAACAATTTTTGTCGCTGAGAGTGCTATACTTATTTTGCACATGTATTGCTGTTACTGAGTGAGTATAATATTTTCATTGGTATCCAGAAAAGTTTTTTCTTTCAAGTTTGAATGAGAATCTACTGTACACTTATATTGTGTTAATTTTTACTGTGACTTTTTGAAAGTACAGAACCATGAAAACGTTTGCACTTTTATGATAAAAGTTTATAGATCAAAGTTTTATCTAATGCTTCTCATTGGTTGATTAATGTTTAATATTTTTTATATATATATAATTTTTAATCGCATAGCAAATTGCAAAATTTTGTGAGAAAATCGCAATTAGATTATTTGCCATAATCGTTCAGCCCTAGTGCTAACTGTTGGCCAATATTTGATTGCTAATGTCTTTTAACTCTTCCTAGTTAGCAGTTGCTAAATTGATGTGGTTCTCTGGCCTGTGCAGGTTGCAAATTTCACCATGATGGAAGAAGAGGAAATAGACATGGACTCTGAGCGCAGCCAGCGGAGTTGGGATGACATCATCCCTGGGGAGCAGAGGAGGAGGATGGAGGAGGAGGAGAGGCAGAAGGAGCTTGAGGAAATCTACATGCTGCCACGTATGAGGAATTGTGCCAAACAGGTATTCAGGCAGTACAACCTCAGTACAGTGATGCCGTTTTGTGTGTACTACACTTCTTTTTGTTTATTTAACAGATAAGCTTTAATGCTAATGAGGGCAGAAGACCGGGCAGGAGCAGGAGATACTCAGGTTCCGACAGTGACTCCCACTCAGATCGAAAGAGGCCAAAGAAACGCGGTCGGCCTCGAACAATTCCACGGGAAAATATCAAGGGCTTCAGTGATGCTGAGATTCGGAGGTGACTGACAAGATATTTTTACATTTTGATTTGAAAGCCTATTTACACATGCCCTTTTACATTTTTTTTAACTACTTATCAGGTTTGTCAAAAGTTACAAGAAATTTGGAGGACCACTGGAAAGGTGAGTGAAATATCATCATCTCATCTCAAGATTATTACTACTGTAATTTCCTGTACCGTATTTTCACGACCATTAGGCGCACCACACTTTTGGGCGCAGGCATGGTTAAACATGCTCTAGCTCCAAACAGAGGTAGCATCCTAAAGCTAAAACATATGCTTGTGCTAGCGCATGTTTTTAAAAAGGCAGCGAGCAGAACAAAAGTTCAGTTGAAGTAACAATGTAACAGTGAGTTGAGTTGTACTTAAAGTATACAACAATGTACTCACGTTGGAGAGGAGAAGCTGGAAAACTCGCCACCAAGTTGACTCTTCCGTGCGCTCATGTCTGTCCTCAGTCAGGTCCGCCTTTCTTGTATATAAGAAATGTGTCGCAGGAAGTCCTCCCACACAGTCAGTCAGATTTTGGACCTTGGTTCACACACTAAGCGCACCTCACTATTGGGCGCATCGTTCATTTTTAAGTTGAAATAACAGTCATACACTTTTGTCATCAACATCAACACAATGTCATCTTGAAATCATGTTCATTCACTAATTAACCACTATAATGAAAAACTAGTATTAGTAGTAGTAAAAGTATTCTGGCATTTTAGAATGTGGCCGCTGTTGCCAGCGTTGGCGGCTACTGGCTACCCGCTGGCCAAGACATCGGACTACTTTTCAAAGACAGATAAGCGAAAATGACTCTGCACACTTCGATGCTGACGGCCTGACACAGTTGCAGTTCCTACCAATACATTTTTAACAAACCGGGGTTACTCAAATGTGCTTTAGAAAAAAGTGCCACTCTGGTTTTGGCATCTCTTCATCCCATAGCCCAAAATCTCACTTGCTAATATTTAAGTTAAGAACAGTTTGCTGTCATGTAAAGTTTGAATTTTGAAGAAAAGAAAAAAAAACATTTAAAAAAAAAAGACAATCCAAAAATGAAAACTAAGCGGTCATTCATCAAGAAGTCAAGTCAATTGTTGTTTTCACTTTGGTGACAGTCGTGTTTTGTGCCTACAAGGCAACGATGGAAGCCAACATTACGATGTGAAGAGTTTTGTTCTAATATTTTCAGACTGTGATAAGTACATGTACTCATAAATTTGGGTGACAATCAGTCACATTTTTCATTCATAAGCCATCGTAATGGACCGGTTGCCCACATTGTACATTACACGGGTTGGCTGTGTTCGCCAGTCAGTCGCCCAATAATTATAATTTTTCTTTGTCAAGGGAAGAATATGAGACCTGAGATGGATCTAAATTGTGGCAAAATGTTATGACGCCATACATTTTTTGTGTGCCTACAATAGACTAGGAAACAAGTCCAAAATGAATAGGGCTGTGTTGCGTGCATGCAGCTCGTCAGAGTGATGATGTGGATTGGACAAAAATGTCCAATAATTACACCTAATAAAAAAAGAAATGAAAAGTAATCGTTTTCATTCATTGTGTGGGTCAGTTGGACTCAGCAAACTCATAGTTGGCAAATTCAACATTTGCTATGTTGGGCAATGTTTGCCTTAGTGGGAGAAGGCCTTAAGAATAAAAAGTGTGATGACACCATTTAGTGGCCGTAAAAAACAATTGCATTTAGTGACGTTATGAAAACCACACGTTTTAACATAAATTTCACACCAACGAACCAATAACGTAGCAGGGAGCAACAATCGTTACTATGTTAGGTTACTACAATATGCAACGACATGCCCCTTATGTGCGCACTTGTGCCGCAAATGGCTTGTAGCCAATGATAGCGGGCTGGTGTGGCCAACTGACGCGTGACCATATGGACTGCAGGCTATGAGCACAGAATACATACTTGCTACATCATTAAACCAGTGCTAAGAACATCAATGAGGTAATGTAAGTAATAAGGAGTTAAGGCAGCTAAGCTCTTTCTATCTGTACTGTTGGGACCGCACTAAAAACAGGAAATGAAATGTCCGCAGCAATGTTAGACAGCTAAATATTACTATATAAAATTTGTAACATTAGTCATTAAATCATGCTGGAATTGAAGTAGGTTTTTTTTTCATAACCTTTAGGTACTGGTAAACGCCAATAAAATGCGGCCCATTTTAGATTTTATTTCTTTTGGGGGGAAAAACCCACATTATTCACAAGAAATTACGGTATTAGAATTTTTGAGGGGCCACTAAATGCAGTACTGACTGAACATTTATTTTTGAATTTCTTGACTAAGGCTTGATGCTATTGCTCGTGATGCCGAACTTGTGGAAAAGTCTGAACATGACCTGAAACGCTTGGCTGAAACCGTTCACAACGGCTGTGTGAGAACGTTACGAGAAAACCCCTGTGGACCAGAAAAAACTTCTGGTAACTAAACAAATTTTTATGATCAAAGAAACTGTCTGAGCCATGTAAAATGTATTTGCTGGGAACTGCAAGAAATTACACTGTCTACTTTTTTCACTTCATTAGGAGGCAGAAGAGGGAAGGTAAAAGGGCCCACATTCAGGATCTCTGGTGTTCAAGTCAACGCCAAGCTTGTTATTTCTCATGAGGAAGAGCTAGCTCCACTTCACAAGGCCATCCCTGCAGACCCAGATGAGAGAAAAAAGTTTGTAAAACATTAAAATAGTATATGATTTTTAATTTAATCTAAAGGCTAATAAAATGTACCATCAAAAATGATAATGATGCTCAGTTTGGCTTTACACTGTTTGAGTAGCTGAATTTGTGTGTGCGTGTGTGGATGTGTTGCGTGTGTTTGGGTGTCATCCATAGGTACATAATTCCATGCCACTCGAAGGCTGCGCACTTTGACCTTGAGTGGGGGAAAGAGGACGACTCCAGCCTGCTAATAGGAATCTATGAGTACGGTTACGGCAGTTGGGAGATGATCAAAATGGACCCAGACCTCAATCTCACACACAAAGTGAGTTCAAGCAAACATTTTCAACTTTTGTGAGCGTCAGAGATTTACACAAATTGTCCCCTTTTAATTTTGTGCTATTACACACTAAACTATCATGTAAGTAAAACAACTCAATTGTTTTTGCTTGAGGGTTGAGTCAATGTGGTTCTTTTTTAATACAGTTCTATCAACATTCCAACGGCCCAGTCATACAATTTGGAATTTAACTTTGTACCTCATTAGAGCTCTTTTTAGTGAGTCATCGATGCAACTCATGGCAGTAGGGATTCCAGCAGGTGCGGTTGTAATGCACAAGTTGTTTTACAACCATCAATGTACTATATACTGTAGCCAGGAGTTTACCATTGGTAGCAATGGTGTGGTTTAGTATTAGGGCTGCAGCTATAGTACAGTATGAGGTTTTCTTTTTTTAGATAACATTTTTTCGTAAATTTAGATATTGCATAGCAGAAACCTGTATATTTAAATTTCTTGTAAACAATAGGTGAGATTTTGGGCTATGGAACAAAGTGATGTCAGAACCACGGTAGCGCTCTGTTCTAAAACGTTACATTCAAGTAACCCTGGTTTGTTAAAAATGGGTTGGTAGGAACTGAAACTGTCAGGCTGTCACTATCGACATGTGTAGACTCATGTTCACTGATTAAACTGCCATTGAAAACTAGTTTGACATCTCTTGCTAGCCTATACCAGGCTTGCTGCTAGTTGCTGGCTGCTATCACCGACAACTGGTGCCGTATTACACAGTGATAGCATAATTAGTTTTTTTTTTTTTTTTTTTTTCGTAGCATCCGTAATTAGCAATTCAATATGATTTTGGGATGATGTTAATGCTGCTAGCAATGGCAATAAAAACTGGGTTCAGTCAAGCATCCAAATGGAAAGACAAGCCAGCCATTAGGTGCTGAAAGGACCAATGGACCTTTTTCACAAAAAAAAACAGAAAATACGTCATCACCAGGAATTTCAGCTTCTGGTCTTTATATTTAGCACTAGAAGAAAGATGGATCGCAGAGTATACTGTACACTGCCTCAAGCATTTACCCCAAATCACCTTTGCCTATGTGGAAACTAACATTGTACAAGAAAACTGCATCAGGGGAAAAAAATGAAGAAAATGAAAGAAGAAAAATAAGTTTCCATGAGAAACTCATCGAAAAGGGAGCCGTCCAAAACGCTTCATGTTCATGTATGTCACAATTGCCACAGTATTTTGGATTAAATTGGCATTCAGCCTTCCTCCCCATAGACGCTCACTATACAAATCTTAACCTGTTAGTTACGACCAATCTCCAACAAAATTGACATGCACATCTCTAATTTAGGCCCACATTAATCTCTTAAAATATCAATATGATTGGCTCAATAGTTTGGATTTTATGGACATTAAGTTTTTTCCTAATTAAGCATGTGACAAATGTGTGCATGTAGAGCAATACAGTATATGACTATAAAATCCAAAATACTTCTTCAGTCGTGCACATATTTATTTTCAGAGATTACTGTGGGCATACATAGATATGTGCATGTGAATTTTGAGAATGATTGGTCATAGTTTTCTGGAATTAAACCACGTACGTTACAGTGACTTTTATTTTTAGTCTACGGCATTGTTACAGTCGATGCGCACAACACCAGAAGTCACGATCCACTGCGCTTACGTATTTCCGGCCACAAAATGCGGAAGTGTGAAAAAGGTATTTTTGTCTTTTGAAGTTGCAGCACATTAGCGGCGTGTTATTGGCAACAATTATTGCAGCTGGCCGACGTACACCAAATAAACTTTCAACTGAGGCAGGAAAAAGCTGCTTTTTAAAATTTTTATTAAAGTACTCAAATAACTCAAGGACCATTTTCACCCCTAATGAGTATAGTTAAGATAGCAAGATTGATTTCATAATCATTTCTCATAAGAATTATTATTATTTTTTTTTTAATATTTTCATTTCCAATCTAATTGCAGGTTGACCAGCGTCACAGAATGGCTTGTGTAGAGGCTACAGCGTAGTTAGTTATGTTGACTTTTCACTGTCACCGAAACTTTCATATATTGTCCTGTACAATGATGTCATGTTGTCTGTTACAGCTTCTACCAGATGACCCTGATAAGAAACCCCAAGCCAAACAGCTCCAGACCAGAGCAGACTACCTCATCAAGTTACTGAGCAAGGACCTTGCCAAAAAAGAAGCTCAGAAACAAGCAGGGACAGTATGTCTGACATTTAATTAAAGCTTTGTCTTCATTCTTGTATCCGTTCATTCATTGGATTAAACACTCCTCGTACTTGTAGGTCAATTCTCGAAAGAGGAAGCCAAGAAGCAAAAAGAGAGAAACTGTGAAGCCAACTCCCATAGATGAGATGATTAAGAGTGCATCGTCAGATCCCCCATCAGACAAAAGATCGGATGATGACGATGAAATAGAGGAGGAAAAGGTACTTTAAAAAATGTTTGACTCCTTTATAGGCTAACAAGGAAGCGTTTGTGCTCATGTGGGGCTGTAACTGTTTCAGATACAGGGTTATAATAGTTATGGAATTTTCATTATCGTGAGTTTTTATTTTGCTTCGAGCTTTAGTTTGAATTAGTTTTCAAGGTGGGTTTGTTCGTTTTTATTGACGTTTTATTTCTATAATTTTTTCCCCTTCTTCAAAGTAACTTGAGCAGAGTATTTTGGTCTCAGATGATAGGCGTACAAAATAATATGCTATTTGAATTCGGCTTTGCAAAGTGCACAAATTATTTTAGTTTTCCAACAAGCATCACAAAACAGGTCCACATGTCAGCAACATTAGTTTTGAGCTAGACACAAAAATGTATCCTTTGGACAAAACTGTCAATTTTGAGATTTCTCCACAAAAAAGCCTCTGTGAGGTCTCTATTTTTGTTTCCCAGCTCAACAAAAGTTAAAATTGTAGTATAAATGTATGACAATAAGCAATTTTTAAAACAAGTGCATTTTTTTTCAGCCGACTTAAGCTAGCAGTGCGTTTTGAAAACCTGCCTCAAAATAACCCAGAGTACTTCGCCTCTAACATCACTTCACATACAGGCATGAAAATCCCTCACCTTTCGACGATATTCACCGTTTTGAAACTAAAATAGGTCACCTACGTGATTCATGTAGATCCGATGAGAAAATATATCGGGTGGTTGGGGGGGTAGATGACCAGAAATTCAGTCTATCACTTAACTCAGGGTGGGCTCGGTACCGATGACTGCACGATTCACGTTATTCCAAAGCAAATTTTAAGTTGTGACTGAGCAGGCTTAGATGTGTTGGTAATTTTCTATGGTGCACTTGAACGCAGCAGTGTACTGACGTCACCCACTCGCGCTGGATTTTATTCACTTTACATTTCCGGGTTTGTGTGGAAGCAAGCGAGATTTGACCGCCGACAAGCCAAACGAGAGTGAAGCTTTGCGGTTCCTAGCATGCTTTGGTTGAGCGTGGTGCCCCACCTGGTGCGTGGACTTCTTGGTGCTGAGTCCGAACGATGGCTGGGATGTTCCCGCCATCAGCTGGCTATTTGCGGGGAGCCCTGCGCGTCACCCGTCTTTCTCTCCGGCGCGGACACAGCAGATGTCGTGTCTTCATCCACCGATTCGAATCAAGTTGTAAGGTGTGCTTTACCATCGTTACAATATATTATAGAGTTTTAGAACAATACTAATCACGTACTTATACCATATTCATAAATTCATGGGTAACGCTAAAATTGCAGAATCTAATTGTGACGAACATGGAGCACTAGCAAGCATTACATACTGCGTCGGATACATTAACATGAGTTTGCTCCCGAGTCCCAATTATTCTCTTCATTGTCATTCACGTCCTCTTCCAACTGTCAATTTTTGCAAGATTTTACTCCAAAATTGGGTTAAAATTCATCGTGCTAGGTGCAGCAGGCACATTCTTGAAAATGTGTTTAAACAACTTCACAAGGAACCAAAATAATACTAATACAATTATTTATCTTTTGTTATCGTATTACTGCTCACTGTTCTTTGATGTTTATTATAAAGAACTCTGCATCTCACTTTGTAATTAATTTGGTATTATTTACATATTATTATTGTAATACCTTGATTTTACTCCATCCTCTCTGGCTCATGTTTTAAATTCATGATGTTTTATTATTTGTCAGATTTTATTTAATGAAAAATAACTTTTAAAGTGAATGTTCTTTTTAAAACATTTTATTTTGTTCTTTGATAAATTAACATTTATTACCACAAACAACAGAACACAAGTACTGAAAATTGGTACTGTGTAGTACTGGTATCGTTACCCCGGTACTGACAATTGGACCCGAACCAGTTCAAATGCGAAAGGTACCCAACCCTTCTTGAAGGCAGTACATGCTGTTTTTTCAACATCCATCCATAGTCCAATAAATGTAGCAAAGATGTTCGCATTTTCGCAAACAGTTTTTCTTGACGCCATAAAATTTTGGTCATTTAAATTGACCATCACTTCGTCCACTGTACCCCCCAAACCCGCTTGACAAGTGCCCGATGAATATTAATGGATAAAATTTGGGTCAGAGTGCTTTGCACATTTTTCACCCCTGACCCGTTTTCATGCCTGCATATAAATGGATATAGCAACCCCAAAAAGTCGAAATGCACCATAATGTGACCATCCAGGACGAAAGTGAACAGAATGACGCGCGGCATAACATCGCCATGCTACTTTTATCAGAAGCGAATGTCGTCATCGGTCCGGACAACGTCGTATGTAATCCAAACAGAGATAATCTTTTATTCTGCGATCTCTGTGTTGAACCATCATAACATTTTCTTTATGTGACCAAAAGCATTTGAGACTTAACATCTGTGATAAGTTATCAATAAACTTACTTGTCACATGCACACTAAATGGCAAATAATCTTTTAATTCACAGATAATCATTAAATCAAATTTCCCGCTGCTGTAATATGACCTCCATTTAAACAAGAAAATACCACAAGTATGTGATTATGATCATATGTATGTACATATACGAAGCAAAAAAAAGAGTACTTATATATAGCGGCGCATTTCAATCTGAGTGTGGCAGCCATTCCAAAGACACAATCCACAAACAATGGCTGTCACCTAGAATCGACGTCATCAGGTAGTGCTTTTTTTTTTTAATGGCTGCCACTAGATGATGTTGTTTCTAGGCAACACACAGTAAAAAAGGACCTAAACTGCCAGATGTCTGGTTGACCTTCCTTATTCTGGCTAACCGCTGAGCTGTAGTACCGAAATAAATGTATTTAAAATCAACCCCAAAGGCTCGTCTATCAAATTAATTGCCAAGATAAAAATGTAAGACATTTTCGTTATAGTTATAGTTTTGCTTTTGTAAATATAAAATGTAGTTTGTTTTATTTTTATTTCATTAGACCCCTCGAATTTTGTTATTTTTTGTGGACTAAAATAATCTTGTTCAGGAGGAGACACCAGTGAAGACTCCAAGCAGACGAAGCAGAGTGGACAGAGAGACTGTGAAGGAAGAAAATCAGGAGGAGGAAGAGGATGAAGAAGAGGAGGAAGAGGGGGAAGCTCAACAGGATGATGGCTCTTCGTCTGGTGAGAGAGAGTATAAAGAGGAGATCAAGAAAGACTGTAGAAAGGAGGACAGTTGGGACAGTAAAGAAACAAAGGAGCCAAAAGAGAGAATAGAAGTAAAACCTTTTGAAGCAGTCCATAAACAAGAGGACAATGGGGAAAAGGTGATTTATTTTATTTTTTTATTTTATGTTGGCTTTTTTTTATGTTAGCTTATTCATTTTTTACACAGTGGTGTCAATGAATGTAGATTATCATTATTATAATCTTTTCAACAGACTGATTGCAAAGCCGACGTCAGAGAACGGATAAAAAAAGCATCTGATGTGCCAGTCCATGTGACAGCAAGTGGAGAGAATGTTTCAGTGTCTGAGGAGTCTGAAGAATTGGACCAGAAAACCTTCAGTGTGGTATGTTCAAACTTTCAGAAAGCCGTACATGATGACGTTTTGTTTCCAAAATGTTTACAGGTGCTGGTCAATACAATAGAATATTGAGGAAAAGTCCATTAATTTCAATAATTTGTTTCAAAAAGTGAAACTTGCACGTTACATTGACAGTGAAATATTTCTAGCCTTTATTTGTTTAAATTTTGATTATGACAGAAAGACACCAAAAAAATCCAGTTAATTTTGTAGGCTCTCCATGTCTCAATCTTGTCAGCTAGTTAATGCAAAACATGTTTTCTTCAGCTTGTAAATGGTCTCAGTCTGTAGGCTTCAGAATCATGGGGAGGACTGCCGATTTGACGGCTGTGCAGAAAGCCTTCATTGACACCCTCCATAAGGAGAAAAGTTCTCAAAAAGAAATTGCAAAAGATGCTGGATGATCACAGTGCACTCTATTAAAGTACATGAACAAAGGGTTCAGAGGACGAAAAAGGTAAACAAGTAACAGGGATAGAGAAGATGTCAAGCAATTGCGATTCTGAAATCTGGGGGGTGCATAAAGAGTGGACTGAAGCTGTTGTCAGTGCACCAAGAACCACCACATACAGATGTCTGCATAACATGGGCTTACAGCTGTAGATTTTCTTGACTCAAGCCACTCCGAACCCAAAACATAAGAAGTGTTTGTGCGCGTATGTTGCCCAGTAGTCCCAAGTCCTCTTTTTTGAAGATCAAAAGGTCTCCCAGAGGCTGGAGAAGCGTACAAGTAAAACAAGTTTAAATCCAGTGTGAAGTTTCCATAGGCATTATTAGTTTTGGAAGCCATGTCATTTGCTCGTGGTCATTGTTTTTGATCAAGTCCACAGTCAG